>NC_054705.1:27003543-27061043 GCF_016097555.1 Gigantopelta aegis
ACCCCACAACCCCGTATCCTGATTTAGGTATTGAACCGGCTCTGACAACTGTCACACACCCCAACGCATACCCAGTTACATCACTGGAACTGGCCCTGCCTGCTGTCCATACCACAACCCCGTACCCAGTTCACATGCCTGAACTGGCCCTGCCTGCTGTCCACGCCCCAACCCCGTACCCAGTTTTCGCTCTTGAACCGGCCATGGCAGCTGCACACCACCCAAAAAAATACCCAGATAGAGGACTGGAACTGGCTCTGCCTGCTGTCCACACCCAATCACCATTCAAAGTTTATGCACTAGAACTGGCCCTGCCTGCTGTCCATGCCCCAACCCCGTACCCAGTTGGCATCCTAGAAGTGGCCCTGCCTGCTGTCCACGCCGGAACCCCGGAACCAGTTTTCACTCTTCAACCGAGCCTGGCAGCTACCATACACCCCAGCCTTAGTTATAGGACTGGAATCGGCCCTGATATCTGTCACACACCCCAACTCGATTCCCAGTTACATGACTGGAACTGGCCCTGCCTGCTGTCCATACCACAACCCCATACCTAGTTGGCATGCTAGAAGTGGCCCTGCCTACTGTCCACGCCCCAACCCAGTACCCCTTTTTTGCTCTTGAACCGGCCTTGGCAGCTGTCACACACCCCAACCCCATACGCAGATAGAGGACTGGAATTGGCCCTACCTGCTGTCCACCCACGAACCCCGTACCCAGTTAAGAGGACTCGAACCGGTCGTGCCTGCTGTCCACATCCCAACCCCGTACCCAGTTTTTGCTCTTGAACCGGCCCTGGCAGCTATTATACACTTCAATCCCATACCCAGTTGAATAATTGGAACTGGCCCTGCCTGCTGTCCACATCCCCAATCTCAGACCAAGAGATAGCTAGCACTGTAACTGGCCCTGCCTGCTATCCACACCGCAACCCTGTACCCAGTTAGTACGCTTGAACTGGCCCTGCCTGCTATCCACACCGCAACCCTGTACCCAGTTAGTACGCTTGAACTGGCCCTGCCTGCTGTCCACACCGCAACCCTGTACCCAGTTAGCACGCTTGAACTGGCCCTGCCTGCTGTCCACGCCCCAACTCCGTACCCAGTTTTTGCTCTTGAACCGACTATGACAGCTGTCACACACCCCAACCCCATACCCTGATAGAGGACTGGAACTGGCCCTACATTCTGTCCACAGTCCCAACCTGAGACCAAGTGAGACCATTCGAACTGGCTCTGCCTGCTGTCCATGCCTAAACCACGTAACAAGTTTTCTCTCTTGAAACGGACCTGCAAAGTACCATACACCCCTACCTCTTTCTCAGTTAAAGGACTGGAACCAGCTCTGGCAGCTGTCACACACCCCAACTGCATACCCAGATAGAGGACTGAAACTGGCCCTGCCTGCTGTCTACGCCCGATTCCGTACCCAGTTAAGAGGACTGGAACTGGCCCTGCATGCTGTCCACACCCAATCACTATGCACAGTTTACGCACTAGGACTGGCCTTGCCTGTTGTCCATGCCCCAACCCCGTATCCTGTTTTTGCTATTCTGGTATCTGTCACATACCCAACCCCTTACCCAGTTAGAGGACTGGAACTGGCCCTGCCTGCTTTCCACACCCAGTCACCATTCACAGCTTACAAACTAGAACTGGCCCTGCTTGTTCTGCACGTCCAAACCCCGTACCCAGTTTTCGCTCTTGAACCGGTCCTGGCAGCTATTATACACCTCAATCGCATACCCAGTTAAAGGACTGGAATTGGCCCTGCCTGCTGTCCACACCCCCAATCTCAAACCAAGTGAGAGCACTCTAATTGGCCCTGCCTGCTATTCACACTGCAAACCTGTACCCAGTTAGCACGCTTGAACTGGCCCTGACTGCTGTCCACACCCCAACCCCGTACCCAGTTTTCGCTCTTGTACTGGCCATAGCATCTGTCACACACCCCAACCCCATACACCTCAACCTCATACCCAGTAAAAGGACTGGAACTGTCCCTGCCTGCAGTGCACATTCCCAATCTCAGACCAAGTGAGAGCACTCGAACTGCTATCCACATCGCAACGCCGTACCCATTTAACACACTTGAACGTCCCAACCCCGTATCAAGTTTTCGGTCTTGAACTGGGACTGGCAGCTATCATACACGCCAACCCCGTACTCAGTTAAAGGACTGTAACTACCCCTGCCTACTGTCCACACCCTATCACCATTCACAGTTTACGTACTAGAACTGGCCCTGCCTGCTGTCCATGCCCCAACCCCGTACCCAGTTGGCATCCTAGAAGTGGCCCTGCATTCTGTCCACGCCCCAACCCCGTACCCACGTTTTGCTCTTGAACCGGCCTTGGCAGCTGTCAAACACCCCAACCCCATACGCAGATAGAGGACTGGAACTGGCCCTACCTGCTGTCCACACCCACAACCTGAGAACAAATGAGAGCACTCGAACTGACCCTGCCTACTGTCAACGGATGAACCCCGAAGCTAGTTAAGAGGACTGGAACTGGCCCTGCCTGCTGTCCACACCCAATCAACATTCACAGTTTACGCACTAGAACTGGCCCTGCCTGCTGTCCATGCCCCAAGCCATAATCCTATTTTCGCTATTGAACTGGCCCTGGCATCTGTCACACACCCCAACACCATACCCAGTTTGAGGACTGGAACTGTCCCTGCCTGCTGCCACACAAGCAACCCCGTACCCAGTTAGTATGCTAGAACTGGCCCTGCCAGCTGCCGATGTCCCAACCCCGTACCCAGTTTTCGCTCTTGAACCGCAGCTGGCAGGTATTGTACACCCCAACCTCATACCCAGTTAAAGGACTGGAACCAGCTCTGACATCTGTCACACACCCCAACCCCATTCCCAGTTACATGACTGGAACTGGTCCTGGCTGCTGTCCACACCTCAACTCTGTATCCTGTTTGCATACTAGAAGTGGCCCTGTCTGCTGTCCATGCCCCTAGCCATAATCCTGTTTTCGCTATTGAACTGGCCCTGGCATCTGTCACACACCCCAATCCCATACGCAGATAGAGGACTGGAACTGGTCCTACCTGCTGCCCACACCCCCGACCTGAGACCAAGTGAGAGCACTCAAACTGGTCCTGCCTGCTGTCCACCCCCGAACCCCGTACCCAGTTAAGAGGACTGGAACCGGTCATGCCTGCTGTCCACACCGAATCACCATTAACAGTTTACGCATTAGAACTGGTCCTGCGTGTTGTCCATGCCCCAACCACATATCCTGTTTTCGATATTGAATCGGCTCTGCCATCTGTCACACACGCTAACACCATACCCAGTTACAGGACAGGAACTGGCCCTGCCTGCTCTCCACACCCAAACACCATTCACAGTTTATACACTAGAACTGGCCCTGCACCACAAACCCGTACACAGTTGTCATGCTTGAACTGGCCCTGCCTGCTGTCCAAGGCCCAACGCCGTACCCAGTTTTCTCTCTTGGACAGGCAATGGCAGCTATTATACACCTCAATCCCATACCCAGTTAAAGGACTGGAACTGGCCTTACCTGCTGTCCACACCCCCAACCTGAGACCAAGTGAGAGCACTCAAACTGGTCCTGCCTGCTGTCCACCCCCGAACCCCATACCCAGTTAAGAGGACTGGAACTGTCCCTGCCTGCTGTCGACGTCCCAACCCCGTACCCAGTTTTCACTCTTGAACCGGAGCTTGCAGGTATCGTACACCCCAACCTCATACCCAGTTAAAGGACTAGAACTGCTATCCACACCGCAACTCCGTACCTATTTAACACGCTTGAACTGGCGGTGCCTGCTTTCGACTTCCCAACCCCGTACCAAGTTTTCGCTCTTGAACCGGGACTGGCAGCTATCATACACCCTTACCCCGTAATCAGTTAAAGGACTATAACTGCCCCTGCCTACTGTCCACACCTAATCACCATTGACAGTTTATACACTAGAATTGGCCCTGCCTGCTGTCCATGCCACTACCCCGTATCCTGTTTTAGCTATTGAACCGGCTCTGACATCTGACACACACCCCAACGCATACCCAGTTACATCACTGGAACTGGCCCTGCGTGCTGTCCATACCACAACCCCGTACCCAGTTCACATGCCTGAACTGGCCCTGCCTGCTGTCTAAGCCCCAACCCCGTACCCAGTTTTCGCTCTTGAACCGGCCATGGCAGGTGTCACACACCCCCAAAAAATACCCAGATAGAGGACTGGAACTGGCTCTGCCTGCTGTCACACACCCCAACCCCATACCCAGATAGAGGACTGGAACTGGCCCTACCTGCTGTCCACACCCCCAACCTTAGACCAAGTGAGAGCACTCGAACTGGCCCAGCTTGCTTTCCACGCCCGAACCCCGTACCCAGTTTTTGCACATGAACCGGGCCTGGCAGCTATCATACACTCCAACCTCATACCCGGTTAAAGGACTGGAACCGGCTCTGACATCTGTGACACAGCCCAACCCCATACCCAGTTACATGACTGGAACTGGCCCTTCCTGATGTCCACGCCCGAACCCCGTACCCAGTTTTTGCACTTGAACCGGGCCTGGCAGCTATCATACACTCCAACCTCATACCCGCTTAAAGGACTGGAACCGGCTCTGACATCTGTGACACAGCCCAACCCCATACCCAGTTACATGACTGGAACTGGCCCTGATGTTCACGCCCGAACCCCGTACCCAGTTAAGAGGACACCCAATCACCATTCACAGTTTACGCACTAGAACTGGCCCTGCATGCTGTCCATGCCCCAACCCTGTATCCTATTTTTGCTATTGAATCGGCCCTGGTATCTGTCACACACCCTAACACCATATGCAGTTACAGGACTGGAAAACTAGAACTGGCCCTGCACCACAACCCCATACACAGTTGGCATGCTTGAACTGACCCTGCCTGCTGTGCACGCCCCAACCCCGTACCCAGTTTTTGGACTTGAACCGGCCCTGGCAGCTGTCACACACCCCAACCACTTACCAGTTAGAGGACTGGAACTGGCCCTGCCTATTGTCCACACCTAATTACCATTCACAGCTTACAAACTAGAACTGGCCCTGCCTGCTGTCAACGTCCCAACCCCGTACCCAGTTTTCGCTCTTGATCCGGTCCTGGCAGCTATTATACACCTCAATCCCATTCCCAGTTAAAGGATTAGAACTGGCCCTACATGTTGTCCACACCCCCAACCTGAGACCAAGTGAGAGCACTTGAACTGGCCCTTCCTGCTGTCCACGCCGGAACCCCCGTAACCAGTTTTCACTCTTCAACCGAGCCTGGCAGCTACCATACACCCCAACCTCATACCCAGTTATAGGACTGGAACCGGCCCTGATATCTGTCACACACCCCAACTCGATTGCCAGTTACATGACTGGAACTGGCCCTGCCTGCTGTCCATACCACAACCCCATACCTAGTTGGCATGCTAGAAGTGTCCACGCCCCAACCCAGTACCCCTTTTTTGCTCTTGAACCGGCCTTGGCAGCTGTCACACACCCCAACCCCATACGCAGATAGAGGACTGTAACTGGCCCTGCCTGCTATCCACACCGCAACCCTGTACCCAGTTAGCACGCTTGAACTGGCCCTGCCTGCTGTCCACGCCCCAACCCCGTACGCAGTTTTCGCTCTTGAACCGGCAGTGGCAGCTATCATACATCCCAACCCCATACCCAGTTAAAGAAATGGAACTGGCCCTGCCTTATGTCCACACCCAATCACCATTCACAGTTTATGCACTAGAATTGGCCCTGCCTGAAGTCCATGCCACAACCACGTATCCTGTTTTCACTATTGCGCCGGTTCTAGGATCTGTCACACACCCCAACGCCATACCCAGTTACATGACTGGAACTGGCCCTGCCTGCTGTCCACGCCCCAACCCCGTACCCAGTTTTCGCTCTTGAACCGGCCATGGCAGCTGTCATACACCCCAACCCCATACCCAGATAGAGGACTGGAGCTGGCCCTGCCTGCTGTCCACACCCAATAACCATTAACAGTTTATACACTAGAACTGGCCCTGCACCACAACCTGATACACAGTTGTCACGCTTGAACTGGCCCTGCCTGCTGTCCACGTCCCAACCCCGCTAGTATACAGCTCAATCCCATACCCAGTTAAAGGACTGGTCCTGCCTGCTGTCCATGTCTGAATCCCGTACCCAGTTAAGAGGACTGTAACTGGCCCTGCCTGCTGTCCACACCCAATCACCATGCGCAGTTTACGCACTAGGACTGGCCCTGCCTGCTGTCCATGCCTCAACCCCGTATCCTGTTTTCGCTATTGAATCGGCCCTGGTATCTGTCACACACCCTAACACCATATCCAGTTACAGGACCGGAACTGGCCCTGCACCACAACCCCATACACAGTTGCCACGCTTGAACTGACCCTGCTTGCTGTCCACGCCCCAACCCTGTGCCCAGTTTTTGCACTTGAACCGGCCCTTGCAGCTGTCACACACCCAAACCCCTTACCCAGTTAGAGGACTGGAATTGGCCTGCCTGCTGTCCACACCCAATCACCATTCACAGCTTACAAACTAGAACTGGCTCTGCCTGCTGTCCATGTCCCAACCCCATACCCAGTTTTCGCTCTTGAACCGGTCCTGGCAGCTATTATACACCTCAATCGCATACCCAGTTAAAGGTCAAGAATTGTCCCTGCCAGCTGTCCACACCCCCAATCTCAGACCAAGTGAGAGCACTCTAACTGGCCCTGTCTGCTATCCACACCACAACCCCGTACCCAGTTATCACGCTTGAACTGGCCCTGACTGCTGTCCACGCCCCAACACTGTACCCAGTTTTTGCACTTGAACCGGCCCTGGCAGCTGCCACACACCCCAACCTCTTACCCAGTTAGAGGACTGGAACTGGCCCTGCCTGCTGTCCACCTCAAATCACCATTCACAGCTTACAAACTAGAACTGGCCCTGCCTGCTGTCCATGTTCCAAGCCCATACCCAGTTTTCGCTCTTGAACCAGTCCTGGCAGCTATTATACACCTCAATCGCATACCCAGTTAAAGGACAAGAATTGGCCCTGTCTGCTGTCCACACCCCCAATCTCAGACCAAGTGAGAGCACTCTAACTGGCTCTGCCTGCTATCCACATCGCAACCCCGTACCAGTTAGCACGCTTGAACTGGCCCTGACTGCTGTCCATGCCCCAACCCCGTTGTGACGGTACATGCTCTTAATTTCTTTTCAGCTGTGGCGATATTAATTGTTTGAAGGGCCGTGTGCAGTTCCAATATGCACTTAGCCCAGGTGGGCACCTTGTTACGTAAAACCTTCACGCAACCGTGCATCCCAATATGCACTTAGTCCAGCTGTGGAGGCCATGTGGCCAGTAGTTACGTAATACCTCCGCGAGTGCGGTTTTTACAACCGTGATTTTGGCGACTAGGCGTCATTGAGTCTGGCGATCTAAGAGAAAGATATGCCGCCTTGGTCGCTGTGGAATATCACTTGATAGGGGGAGGACCGCCTTGTACCCCCAGGTGATATTTGGATTTTTAATAAATAGCTAGGGTTTTAGAGATATCGGAGAGAAACATATTGGAAGGCGTCCAGGGGGAACGTTAGTCCATTTGGACTTGGTAATTATATATTTTCTGCTCTGTTGTACAACCTTGATGTGATCGATGTGACTTTAAATATTTTAATACTGTATTATACCAATATTATTTAGACGGTGCTGCCGGTCATCTGACGCAGTAATCTGTAGGCTCACTGTCCTAAATAATTATAAAAAGCTTAACCAGTCATCCTCGAGGACCTAGGTAAACTGTAGGTTATTGTCTTTATTGCGATAGGTACCAGTATTAATTCTGTGTTACAAGGTTACTCAATGAGTAGTAAGGGTTAATTAAAAATTAACCAGTTAGCAATAGAGTTGTAATTCCTTTATTAATTAAGTTCCCCTGGAAGCGTTTCTCATTATCACACGTCTGTGTGTTAGCGTTTCTCAATTATCACACGTGTGGGTGTTGTGTCACGGTGAAGTGATTAGCATATTGTGTAAACTAGACACCTAGAGATTAACTAATTAAGTGATCAGTTCTGGGTTGTTATTATTTATTGTTGTTAATTAACTACTGCGGCTGTACATTTGTCAGCGTAGGTTAATACAGATTCCAAATGTGTTTTTGTTGTGTTTTCTAGTGAACTAAACGTGCTATATTATATATACTTTATATAAGATCTTATCTCTGATCATACCTAAATGAGCCAGCGGGTTACAGAGAGATCTAATAGATATACAGTTAGGAGAGATATTTGGACAATCGTGTTTCATTCAGTTACGGGTATTATAGGATCCCCGTGACACCCGTACCCAGTTTTTGCACTTGAACCGGCCCTGGCAGCTGTCACACACCCCAACCCCTTACCCAGTTAGAGAACTGGAACTGGCCCTGCCTGCTGTCCTCACCCAATCACCATTACCAGCTTACAAACTAGAACTAGCCCTGCCTGCTGTCCACGTCCCAACCCATACCCAGTTTTCGCTCTTGAACCGGTCCTGGCAGCTATTATACACCTCAATCGCATACCCAGTTAAAGGACTGGAACTGGCCCTGCCTGCTGTCCACACCCAATCACCATTCACAGTTTATGCACTAGAATTGGCCCTGCCTGAAGTTCATGCCACAACCACGTATCCTGTTTTCACTATTGAGCCGGTTCTAGGATCTGTCACACACCCCAACCCCATACCCAATTACATGACTGGAACTGGCCCTGGCTGCTGTCCACACCACAACCCCATGATGTATGTCTACATGCTTGAACTGGCCCTGCCTGCTGTCCACGCCCCAACTACGTACCCAGTTTTCGCTCTTGAACCGGCCATGGCAGCTGTCACACACCCCAACCCCATACATAGATAGAGGACTCAAACTGACCCTACCTGCTGTCCATACCGGAACCCCGTAACCAGTTTTCACTCTTGAACCGGGCCTAGCAGGTACCATACACCCCAACTCATACCCAGTTAAAGGACTGGAACTGGCTATGACATCTGTCACACACTCCAACCCTATACCCAGTTACATGACTGGAACTGGCCCTACATACTGTCCACACTCCCAACCTGAGACCAAGTGAGAGAACTCGAACTGGCCCTGCCTGCTGTCCACGCCGGAACCCTGTAACCAGTTTTCACTCTTAAACTGGGACTGCAAGGTACCATACACTCCAACCTCATACTCAGTTAAAGGACTGGAACCGGCTCTGACAACTGTCACACACCCCAAACCCATACCCAGTTACATGACTGGAACTAGCCGTTCCTGCTATCCACACCACAACCCTGTACCCAGTTGGCATGCTAGAACTGGCCCTGCCTGCTGTCCACACCCAATCACCATTAAGGGTTTTCGCACTAGAACTGGCCCTTCACCACAACCCTATACATAGTTGGCACGCTTGAACTGGCCCTGCCTCCACGTCCCAACCTCGTAGCCAGTTTTCGCTCTTGAACCGGCCCTGGCACCTATTATACACCTCAACCCCATACCCAGTAAAAGGACTGAAACTGTCCCTGCCTGCTGTCCACACCCCCAATCTCTAACCAAGTGAGAGCTCTCGAACTGCTGTCCACACCGCAACTCCGTACGCATTGAACTGGCGGTGCCTGCTTTCAACGTCCCAACCCCATACCCAGTTTTCGCTCTAGAACCGGGACTGGCAGCTATCATACACCCCAACCTCATACCCAGTTAAAGGACTGTAACTGCCCCTGCCTACTGTCCACACCCAATCATCATTCACAGTTTATACACTAGAATTGGCCCTGCCTGATGTCCATGCCACAACCCCTTATCCTGTTTTAGCTATTGAGCCGGCTCTGACATCTGTCACACACCCCAACGCATACCCAGTTACATCACTGGAACTGGCCCTGCCTGCTGTCCATAACACAACCCCGTACCCAGTTCACATGCCTGAACTGGCCCTGCCTGCTGTCCAAGCCCCAACCCCGTACGCAGTTTTCGCACTTGAACTGGCCATGGCAGCTGTCACACACCCCAACCCCATACCCAGATAGAGGACTGGAACTGGCCCTACATGCTGTCCACACTCCCAACTTAAGACCAAGTGAGAGGACTGCAACTGGCCCTACCTGCTGTCCATGGCGGAACCGCGTAACCAGTTTTCACTCTTGAACCGGGCCTGGCAGGTACCATACACCCCAACCGCATACCCAGTTAAAGGACTGGAACCAGCCTTGACATCTGTCGCACACCCCAACCCCATACCCAGTTACATGATTGTAACTGGACCTGCCTGCTGTCCACACCACAACCCCGTACCTAGTTGGCATGCTAGAAGTGGCCCTGCCTGCTGTCCACGCCCCAACTCCGTATCCAGTTTTTGCTCTTGAACCGGCCTTGGCAGCGGTCACACACCCCAACCCCATATGCAGATAGTGGACTGGAACTGGCCCTACCTGCTGTGCACACCCCCAACCTGAGACCAAGTGAGAGCACTCGAACTGGTCCTGCCTGCTGTCCACCCCCGAACCCCGTACCCAGTTAAGAGGAATGAAACTGGTCCTGCCTGCTGTCCACACCGAATCACCATTAACAGTTTACGGACTAGAACTGGCCCTGCCTGCTGTCCATGCCCCAACCCCATATCCTGTTTTTGCTATTGAATCGGCCCTGCCATCTGTCACACACCCTAACGCCATACCCATTTACTGGACTAGAACTGGCCCTGCCTGCTGTCCACACCTAATCACCATTCACAGTTTATACACTAGAACTGGCCCTGCACCACAACCCCGTAAACAGTTGTCACGCTTGAACTGGCCCTGCCTGCTGTCCATGTCCCAACCCCGTAACCTGTTTTCGCTCTGGAACCGGCCCTGGCAGCTATTATACACCTCAATCCCATACCCAGTTAAAGGATTGGAACTAGCCCTGCCTGCTGTCCACACCCCCAATCTCATTCCAAGTGAGAGCACTAGAACTGGCACTGTCTGCTGTCCTTGCCCCAATCCTGTTTTTGCTTTTGAATCGGTCCTGTCAGCTGTCACACACCCCAACCCCATACCCAGATAGAGGACTGGAACTGGCCCTGCCTGCTGTCCACACGCCAACCCCGTACCCAGTTTTTGCTCTTGAACCGGCACTGGCAGCTATCATATAGCCCCCAACCCCATACCGAATTAAAGGACTGGAACTGGCCCTGCCTGCTATCCACACCGCAACTCCATACCCAGTAAAGACGCTTGAACTGGTGCTGCCTGCTTTCGACGTCCCAACCTTGTACCCAGTTTTCGCTCTTGAACCGGGACTGGCAGCTATCATACACCCCAACCTCAAACCCGTTAAAGGACTGTTGTCCACACCTAATCACCATTCACAGTTTATACACTAGAATTGGCCCTGCCTGCTGTCCATGCCACTACCGCGTATCCTGTTTTAGCTATTGAACCGGCTCTAACATCTGTCACACACCCCAACGCATACCCAGTACATCACTGGAACTGGCCCTGCCTGCTGTCCATGTCTCAGCCCTGTAACCTGTTTTCACTCTTGAACCGGCCCTGGCAGCTATTATATACCTCAATCCCATACCCAGTTAAAGGATTGGAACTAGCCCTGCCAGCTGTCCACACACCCAATCTCAGACCAAGTGAGAGCACTCTAATTGGCTCTGCCTGCTATCCACACCGCAACCCCGTACCCAATTTTCGTTCTTGAACCTACCCTGGCAGCTATCATACACCCCAACCCTATACCCAATTAAAGACTGGAACTGACCCTGCCTGCTGTCCACACCCAATCACCATTCACAGTTTACACACTAGAACTGGCCCTACACCACAACCCCGTACACAGTTTTCGCACTTGAACCGGCCCTGGCAGCTGTCACACACCCCAACCTCACACCCAGTTAGTGGACTGGAACTGGCCCTGCCTGCTGTCCACACTCCCAATGTCATTCCAAGTGAGAGCACTAGAACTGGCACTGTCTGCTGTCCATGCCCCAATCCTGTTTTTGCTTTTGAATCGGCCCTGACATCTATCACACACCCCAACACCATACCCAGTTACAGGTCTGGAAATGGCCATGACTGTTTTCGCTCTTAAACCGACCCTGGCAGCTATCATACACCCCAACCCGATACCTAATTAAAGGACATACACCCCAACCCCATACCCAGATAGAGGACTGGAACTGGTGCTACATGCTGTCCACACACCCAACCTGAGACCAATTGAGAGCAATCGAACTGGCTCTGCCTGCTGTCCATGCCCGAAACCCGTACCCAGTTAAGAGGACTGGAACTGGCCCTGCCTGCTGTCCACACTCCCAACCTGAGACCAAGTGAGAGAACTCGAACTGGCCCTGCCTGCTGTCAACGTCACAACCCCGTACCCAGTTTTGGTTCTTGAACCGGGACTGGCAGCTATCATACACCCCAACCCGATATCCAGTTACATGACTGGAAATGGCCCTGCCTGCTGTCCACACAAGAACCCCATATCCAGTTCACATGCTTGAACTGGCCCTGCCTGCTGTCCATGCCCCAACCCCATACCCAGATAGAGGACGGGAACTGGCACTACATGCTGTCCACACTCCCAACCTGAGACCAAGTGAGAGAATTTGAACTGGCCCTGCCTGCTGTCCACACCCGAACCCCGTACCCAGTTTTCACTCTTGAACAGGGCCTGACAGTTACTATACACCCCAACCGCATACCCAGTTAAAGGACTGGAACCGGCCTTGACATCTGTCACACTCCCCAACCCCATACCCAGTTACATGATTGGAACTGGACCTGCCTGCTGTCCACAACACAACCCCGTAGCCAGTTGGCATGCTAGAAGTGACCGTGCCTGCTGTCCACGCCCCAACCCCGTACCCAGTTTTCGCTCTTGAACCGGCCATGGCAGCTGTCACACACCCCAACCCCATACCCAGATAGAGGACTGGAACTGGCCCAACATGCTGTCCACACCCCCAACTTGAGAACAAGTGATAGCAAATGAACTGGCCCTGCCTCCTGTCCACACCTGATCTCCATACCCAGTTTTCGCTCTTGAACCGGGCCTGGCAGCTATCATACACCCCAACCCCATACCCAGTTAAAGGACTGGAACTGGCCCTGCCTGATTTCCACACCCAAACACCATTCACAGTTTATGCATTAGAACTTGCCCTGACTGTTGTCCACGCCCGAACCCCGTACCCACTTTTTACTCTTGAACCGGGCCTGGCAGCTACCATACCCCAACCCCATACCCAGTTAAAGGACTGGAACTGGCCCTGACATCTGTCACACACCCCAACCCATACCCAGTTACATGATTGGAACTGGCCCTGCCTGCTGTCCACACCACAACCCCGTACCCAGTTGGCATTGTAGAAGTGACCGTGCCTGCTGTCCACATCCCAACCCCGTACCCAGTTTTCGCTCTTGAACCGGGCCTGGCAGCTATCATACAACCCAGCCTCAAACCCGGTGAAAGGACTGCTGTCCACACCCAATCACCATACACACTTTATGCATTAGAAGTGGCCTGTCTGCTGGTCATGCACCAATCGCGTATTCTGTTTTGTCTATTTAACCGGCCCTGGCAGCTGTCACACACCCCAACCCCATACCCAGTTAGAGGACAGGAACTGACCCTGCCTGCTGTCCACACCCAATCACCATTCACAGCTTACGCACTAGAACTGGCCCTGCCTGTTGTCCACACCCCAACCCCGTACCCAGTTTTCGCTCTTGAACCGGGACTGGCAGCTATCATACACCCCAACCTCAAACCCATTAAAGGACTGTTGTCCACACCAAATCACCATGCACACTTTATGCACTAGAAGTGGCCCTGCCTGCTGTCCATGCACCAACCGTGTATTCTGTTTTGTCTATTGAACTGGCCCTGGCAGCTATCATACACCTCAACCCCATACTCAGTTAAAGGACTGGAACTGCCCCTGCCTGCTGTCCACACCCAATCACCATTCACAGTAAATGCACTAGAATTGGCCCTGCCTGCTGTCCATGCCAGGCAGGTCCAGTTCAAGCGTGCTAACAGGGTATGGGGCTGTGGTATGGATAGAAGGCAGGTCCATTTCGAGTGCTCTCACTTGGTATGAGTTTGGGGTGTGATGACAGTTGCCAGAGCTGGTTCAAGAGCGACAACTGCATATGGGGTTGGGGTGTGAACAGCAGGCAGGGCCAGTTCAAGTGCACTCACTGGGTACGGGGTTCAGGTGTAGACAGCTGTCATTGCCAGTTCAAGAGTGATAATTGGGTACGGAGTTGGTATCTGGACAGCATGCAGGGTCAGTTCAAGAGCTTACTCACTGGGTATGGGGTTGGAGAGTGGACAGCAGGCAGGGCCATTTCAAGTGCAAAAACTGAGTACGGGGTTGGGGTGTGAATAACAAGCAAGGTCGGGTCAAGTGCGCTCACTGGGTACAGGGTTGGGGTGTGGACAGCAGGCAGGGCCAGTTCAACACAGCTGATTGAGTATGGGGTTGGGGTGTGGACAGCTGTCAGAGGCTGTTCAAGAGTGACAACTGGGTACGGGGTTGTGGTGTTGACAGCTGTCAGAGCCTGTTCAAGAGTGACAACTGTGTACGGGGTTGGGGTGTGGACAGCTGTCAGAGCCTGTTCAAGAGTGACAAATGTGTATGGGGTTGGGGTGTGGACAGCTGTCAGAGCCTGTTCAAGAGTGACAACTGGGTACAGGGATGTGGTTTGAAGGTATCTCACCAGTATTGATTATAGATTGGTGACAATACAAACATAAAGCCAAGCACTGACGAAATTATTAACAGTAGGTGCTATGTATTACCTGACATGAAGAGAACAGCCTCTGTGACAGGATTTAAGGAAATAAAATTGATACTTCGCCATCTGCAACTTCAATTATCCAGACTCCTTGAGACAGGGGGTAATGGAGGGGAGGCAACTCTCGTTGAAAATATGTAACGCAGGCGCTGTAAAGAATGCATCTGTCAGTTTGATATGCCAAGATCAAGAGGCAATGTTACCCTTCCAAATTCTAAATTCTAAATTCGTTGCCTACACGTCTGTCATTGCCTGAAATAGCAGTGTGATCCCTGAACAGTAGGCAGGGCCAGTTCATGCTTATTCACTGGGTACGGGGTTGGAGACTGGACAGCAGGCAAGACCAGTTCAAGTGCAAAAACTGAGTACGGGGTTGGGGTGTGAACAACAACCAGGGCCGGGTCATGTGTGCTCACTGGGTACAGGGTTGGGGTGTGTGGACAGCTGGCAGGGCCAGTTCAAGAGTGAAATCTGGGTACGGGGTTGGTGTGTTGACAGCAGGTAGGGCCAGTTCTAGTGCGTAAATTGTGTATGGTGATGGGGCGTGGACAACAGGCAGGGCCAGTTCAAGCATACTAACAGAGTATGGGTTGTGGTTTGGATAGCAGGCAGGGCCATTTCGACTGCTGTCACTTGGTATGAGTTTGGGGTGTGTGGACAGCTGCCAGGGCTGGTTGAAGAGTGACAGTTGGGTACGGGGTTGGGGTGTGAACAGCAGGCAGGGCCAGTTCAAGCGCACTCACTGGGTACGGGTTTGGGGTGTAGACAGCTGCCATTGCCTGAAATAGCAGTGTGGTCCCTGAACAGTGGGCAGGGAAAGGGTCATGATTACTCACTGGGTACGGGGTTGGAGAGTGGACCATAGGCAGGGCCAGTTCATGATTACTCACTGGGTACGGGGTTGGAGAGTGGACCATAGGCAGGGCCAGTTCATGATTACTCACTGGGTACGGGGTTGGAGACTGGATCATAGGCAGGGCCAGTTCATGATTACTCACTGGGTACGGGGTTGGAGAGTGGACCATAGGCAGGGCCAGTTCATGATTACTCACTGGGTACGGGGTTGGAGAGTGGACCATAGGCAGGGCCAGTTCATGATTACTCACTGGGTACGGGGTTGGAGAGTGGACCATAGGCAGGGCCAGTTCAAGTGCAAAAACTGAGTATGGGGTTGGGGTGTGAACAACAAGCAGGGCCGGGTCAAGAGCACTCACTGGGTAAGAAGACATGGACGAGACATGGACCTGGGATAATGACTGTTTTATTGTATAATTTGTTATGTCCTGCTTCTTAAAAGGCAACAAGGTTTGGGTGAGACAGGTTAATGACTGTTTTATTGTATAATTTGTTACGTCCTACCCTTTTAAATGTAAGAAGGTTTGGGAGAGCAACAGGGAGCTGGGTTAATGACTGTTTATTGTGTAATGTGTTACCTCCTGATCTTTGAAATGTAAGCAGGCTGGTTAGAGACAGGGAGCTGAGTTAGTTGCAGTTTTATTGTGCAATACGTTATGTCCTGTCCTTCAAAAGGTCAGAAACGTGGGGAGATTCTCCTATCTGGCTTACTGTGTGGGTTTTGTTGTTTGTAATTTGAGACAGGGATCTGGTTTAATTGTAGTTTTTGTGTATAATTTGTTACACTTAAAACGTAAGAAAGTTGGGGAGAGGGCTAATCACTGTTTTAATGTGGAATTTGTTAAGTCTCAACACTTAAAAAGTAAGAAGACTGGTGGAAAATAGGGAGCTGGGTTAAAGTGTTTTATTGTGTCATATGTTAGGTACCAATCTTTAAAACATCCTAATGTTGGTGAGAAACATATGGATCAGGGATAATGACTGTTTTATTCTGTAATTTTTATGTTCTGCCCTTTCAAATGAAAGAAAGGCTGGGGAGAGACAGGGAGCTGGGTTGAGGACTATTTTATTGTGGAATTTGTTACGTCGTGCCCTTTTAAACGTAAAAAGGTTGAGGAGAGAGATGGGGAACTAGGTTAATGACTATTTTATTGTTTAATGCTTTAATTCTCGACATTAAGACATGGACGAGACATGGAGCTGGGATAAAAAGGCAAGAAGGTTTGAGTGAGACAGGTTAATGACTGTTTTATTGTGTAATTTGTCACAACCTAGTGTTTGGGTGAGACAGGTTAATGACTGTTGTATTGTGTAATTTGTCACAACCTTGTGTTTGGGTGAGACAGGTTAATGACTGTTGTATTGTGTAACTTGTCACAACCTAGTGTTTGGGTGAGACAGGTTAATGACTGTTGTATTGTGTAACTTGTCACAACCTAGTGTTTGGGTGAGACAGGTTAATGACTGTTGTATTGTGTAACTTGTCACAACCTAGTGTTTGGGTGAGACAGGTTAATGACTGTTGTATTGTGTAACTTGTCACAACCTAGTGTTTGGGTGAGACAGGTTAATGACTGTTGTATTGTGTAACTTGTCACAACCTAGTGTTTGGGTGAGACAGGTTAATGACTGTTGTATTGTGTAACTTGTCACAACCTAGTGTTTGGGTGAGACAGGTTAATGACTGTTGTATTGTGTAACTTGTCACAACCTAGTGTTTGGGTGAGACAGGTTAATGACTGTTGTATTGTGTAATTTGTCACAACCTAGTGTTTGGGTGAGACAGGTTAATGACTGTTTTATTGTGTAATTTGTCACAACCTAGTGTTTGAAACGTAAGAAGCCTGGGAAGAGAGCGGGAGCTGTGCTATTGTGAAAGTTCCTATGTCCGACATTTTCAAATGAAAGAAAGGCTGGCAAGAGACAGTGAGCTGGGTTAATGACTGTTTTATTGTGTAATTTGTCAAACGTAAGCATGCTGGCAAGAGACAGGGAGGTAGGTTAGTTACTCTTTTTTGTGCAATTCGTTACATCCCGACCTTAAAACGTAAGAAGGCTTGGTAGAAACAGGTTTCTAGGGGTAGTTACTGTTTTAATGTGCAATTTGTATATTCTGTCCTTTAAAATGTAAGACACCTTGGGAGATTCCGGGATCTGGCTTACCAAGGTTTTTATGTTTTTTAGCTTTCAACAGTTACAAAGTAAGAAGGCTGGTGGAAAATAGGGAGCTGGGTTAAAGTGTTTCATTGTGTCATATGTTAGGTACCAATCTTTAAAACGTCATAAGGTTGGGGAGAGACATGGATCAGGGATAATGACTGTTTTCTTCTGTAATTTGTTATGTCCCACCCTTTCAAGGGTAAGAAAAGCTGGGGAGAGACAAGGATCAGGGTTTCTAACTATTTTATTCTGTAATTTGCTATGTTCTGCCTTTTAAATGTGAGAAGGCTGGGGAGAGAGGGAGCTGGGTTAGTGATTGTTTTATTTTGTAATTTGTTACATCCCTATCGTTGAAAAGTAAGCAGCCTGGAAAGAGACAGGATGCTGGGTTAGTTACGTTTTTTTTAATGCAATTCATTACATCCCAACGTTATAACTAGGCTTGGGAGAAATGGGTGTCTGAGTTAGTTATTATTTTAATGTGCAATATGTTACGTCACTTTAGAAGCCTGGGGAGACTCAGGGATCTGGCTAACTGAGTGGGTTTTTTGTGTGTGTGTAATCAGAGTTTTTGTATGTAATTTGTCACGACACTTAAAATGATTTGAGACAGTGAGCTGCGTTAGTTGTGTTCTATTTTGCAACGTAAGAGCGGTGAGAAGACACAGTGAGCTGGGTTAATGACTATTTTATTGTGCAACTTGTTACGTCCAGCCCTTAAAAGCGTAACAAGATTGGTGAGAGAGAGAGAGAGAGAGAGAGAGAGAGAGAGAGAGAGAGAGAGAGAGAGAGAGAGAGAGAGAGAGAGAGAGAGAGAGAGAGAGAGAGAGAGAGAGGTGAAAATGGCTTAATTACTTGTTTTCTGTATAATTTGTTACGTCACAACCTTTAAAATGAAAGAAAGGCTGGGAAGAGACATGGCGCTGGGACAGTGATTGTTTCATTGTGTATTTTTTATGTTCTGTCCTTTCAAACTAAAGATAGGCCAGGGTAAGACAAGGAGCTGGGTTCATGACTGGGTGTTTTTTTCGTGTAATTTGTTACATTTGTCCTTTCAAATGAAAGAAAGGCTGGGGAGAGACAGGGAGCTGGGTTGATGACTGTTTTATTGTGGAATTTGTTACGTTGTGCCCTTTTAAACGTAGGAAGATTGGGGAGAGAGACAAGGAACTAGGTTAATGACTATTTTATTGTGTAATGTTTTAATTGTCGACCTATGATACATAAGAAGACATGGACGAGACATAGACCTGGGATAATGACTGTTTTATTGTGTAATTTGTTACGTCCCGCTCCTTAAAAGGCAACAAGGTTTGGGTGAGACAGGTTAATGACTGTTTTATTGTGTAATTTGTTACAACCTAGTGTTTGAAACGTAAGAAGCCTGGGAAGAGAGAGGGAGCTGATTGGTTTATTGTGTAATTTGTCAAAACTTGATCTTTGAAACGTAAGAAGGCTGGCAAGAGACAGGGAGCTGAGTTAGTTGCTCTTTTATTGTGCAATTCGTTACATCCTGAACTTAAAAGATAAGAAGGCTTGGTAGAAACAGGTGTCTGGGTTACGTCATTTGTATATCCTGTCCTTTAAAATGTAAGACGCCTTGGGAGATTTTTTTTGTGTGTAATTTCAAACAAGGAGCTGATCATAGTTTTTGTGTATAATTTGTTACACTTAAAACGTAAGAAGGCGAGGGAGAGACATGGAGTAGGGTTAGTCACTGTTTTATTGTGGAATTTGTTACATCTCGACCCTTAAAAAGTAAGGCTGTGGAGAAACAGGGTTAAAGAGTGTTTTATTGTGTCATACATTATGTACCAACCCTTAAAACGTAAGAAGGCTGCGGAGAGATATTGATCAAGGATAATAACTGTTTTATTGTGAAATTTGTTATGTCCCGCCCTTTCAAGGGAAAGAAATGCTG
The DNA here is from genome assembly GCF_016097555.1 of Gigantopelta aegis. NCBI lineage: Eukaryota > Metazoa > Mollusca > Gastropoda > Neomphalida > Peltospiridae > Gigantopelta > Gigantopelta aegis. The sequence continues at coordinate 27,023,328 of NC_054705.1, forward strand.
GGGAGAGACAAGGATCTGGGTTTATGACTATATTGTTATGTAATTTGCTACGTTCTGTCTTTTAAAATGTAAGATGGCTGTGGAGAGACAGGGAGATTAGTTTATGACTGTTTTATTGTATAATTCGTTACGTCCTACCCTTTTAAACATAAGAAGGCTGGGAAGAGAGACAGGGAGCTGGGTTAATGACTGTTTATTGTGTAATTTGTTACCTTCCAATCTTTGAAACATAAGCAGGCTGGGTAGAAACAAGCAGCTGGGTTAGTTGAGGTTTTATTGTGCAATTTGTTACGTCCTGTCCTTTAAAACATAAGAAGCCTGGGGAGATTCACTGATCTGGCTTACTGTGTGTGTTTTTTGTGTATAATTTGAGACAGGGAACTGGTTTAATGATAGTTTTTGTGTATACTTTGTTACACTTAAAACATAAGAAGGCTGGGGAGAAGGTTAATCACTATTTTAATGTGGAATTTGTTACGTCTCAACACTTAAAAATTAAGAAGGCTGGTGGAAAATAGGGAGCTGGGTTAAAGTGTTTTATTGTGTCATATGTTATGTACCAACCTTTAAAACGTTCCAAGATTGGGGAGAGACATGGATCAGGGATATTGACTGTTTTATTATGTAATTTGTTATGAGCCACCCTTTCAAATGAAAGAAAGGCTGGGAAGAAACATGGAGCTGGGTTAATGATTGTTTTATTGTGTAATTTGTTAAATCCCGATCTTTGAAACGTAAGAAGGCTGGGTAGAGACAGGGAGCTGGGTTAGTTGCTCTTGTATTGTGCAATTCGTTACATCCCGACCTTAAAAGATCAGAAGGCTTGGTAGAAACAGGTGTCTGGGTTAGATACTGTCTTAATGTGCAATTTGTATATCCTGTCCTTTAAAATATAAGATGCCCTGGGAGATTCCGGGATCTGACTTACTGAGGGTTGTGTGTGTGCGTGTGTGTGGGTGTGTGTGTGCGTGCGTGTGCGTGTGTGCGTGTGCGTGTATGTGTATGTATGTGTGTGTATATGTGTGTGTGCGTGTGCGTGTACGTGTGCGTGCGTGTATGTGTGCGTATGTGTGTGCGTGCGTGTGAGTGTGTGTGCACGTGCGTGTGCGTGTGTGTGTGTGTATGTGTGTGTGTGTGTATGTGTGTGTGTGTGTGTATGTATGTGTGTGTGTGTGTGTGTGTATGTGTGTGTGTGTATGTGTGTGTGTGTGTGTGTATGTGTGTGTGCATGTGCGTGTGTGTGTGTGTGTGTATGCGTGTGTGTGTGTGTGCGCGTGTGTGTGTGTCTGTGTGTGTGTGCGCGTGTGTGCGTGTGTGTGTGCATGTGTGCGTGTGTGTGCGTGCGTGCGTGTGTGTGTGTGCGTGTGTGTGTGTGTGTGTGTAATTTCAGACAAGGAACTGATCATAGTTTTTGTGTATAATTTGTTACACTTAAAACGTAAGAAGGCGAGGGAGAGACATGGAGTAGGGTTAGTCACTGTTTTATTGTGGAATTTTTTACATTTCGACCCTTAAAAAGTAAGGCTGGGGAGAAACAGAGTTAAAGAGTGTTTTATTGTGTCATATGTTATGTGCCAACCCTTAAAACGTAAGATGGCTGGAGAGAGATATTGATCAAGGATAATAACTGTTTTATTGTGAAATTTGTTATGTCCCGCCCTTTCAAGGCCTTCTGTTCATACCCCAACCCCATATCCAGTTGTCATTTGTTTACTGGCCTTGGCAGCTGTCCACACCCCAACCCCATACCCAGCGAGAGCACTTGAACTTGCCATGCCTGCTGTTCACACCTCAACCCCATACCTAGTTTTTGACATTGAACTGGGCCTTTCTGCTGTCTACACACCAACACCGTAACCAGTTGTCTCTCTTGAACTGGCCCTGGCTGTTCTCAACACCCCAACTCCGTACCCAGTGAGTGCACTTGAACCAGCCCTGCCTGTTGGTCACACCCCAATCTTGTATCCAGTGAGCGATCTTGAACTGGCCCTATCTGCAGTTCACATCCCAACCCTGTACCCAGTGAGAGCTCTTGAACTGGCACTGCCTGCTGTCCTCACCCCAACTCCATACCCATTGTTCGCTCTTGAAACGGCCCTGGCAGCCGTCCACACACTCCAACCCTAACCAAGTGAGCCCACTTAAACCGTCCCTGCCAGTTGTTCACACCAGAACCCCATACCCAGTGAGCATGCTTGAACTGGCCCTGCCTGCTGTCGACACCCCAACCCAGTACCCAGTTTTTAAATAACGGACACAGTGTGTCGTGCACTGTATAAATATGACAACCGTTTCGGAAGTCAGTATATATGAGGCAAAATCCGTAATATAAGACCGCACTATAGTGGTCAAAACATTGATATTTGTGTTCTGTCATCCATATCCAGCAAACCGTCCAAATACAAGATGTACATGTAAACACAAATGTATGTATCGTATATATTCACTGCGTGGGCGAAACAGAGGCACGTTTATTTTAGTCCTTGTCCCAAATATTTGGTGAAAACGTTTTGAGACCGAATTCTCCCTGAACAAGATTTTGACGAATGGTGGGTCATAAGTTGTCGAATAAGACAGTTTTCATTAAATAAGGGGAGGTAATGTGCTCCCTATAAATATGAGAAGCTATGCTGAAGTCAGTATATTTGAGGTAAAACCGCAATACAAGACCGCACTATAGTGGAGAAAACATTGATATTTGTGTTATGTAAATAAAATGCATGTATCACTGCATGGGCGAATCATAGGCATGTTTATTTTAGTCCTTGGCCCAAATATTTGTTAAAACATTTTGGGGCTGAATTCTCCTAGAATGAGTTTATGACGAATGTTGGATCATTAGTGGTCGAATAAACAAGACCGCACTGTAGTGGTGAAAACATTGACATATGTGTTCTGACATACATATCCAACAACCCGGTTAGGTTGGGTTACTTTATGTTGCATTACATTACGTTCCATTCCATTAGGTTATGTTATGTTGTGTTACTTTACATTAGGTTGTGTTACGTTATGTTATGTTACATTACATTAGGTTACGTTAGGTTATGTTACACTAGATTACGTTATGCCAGGTTAAATTATGTTACTATAGTTTATGTTACGTTGTGTTACGTTACGGTAAGTTAGGTTATGTTGAGTTATGTCAGGTTACGTTACGTTGCATTTCATCACATTAGGTTATTTTACCGTACATCAGGTTACGTCACGTTACATTATGTTACATTAGTTTACGTTGGGTTGCGTTAGGTGATGTTACGTGGTGTTATGTTACGTTACTTTACCTTAGGTTGTGTTACATTACATAACGCTATGGTAGGTTACGTTGCATTGCGTTACGTTACATAACGTTATATTACGTTAGGGTATGTTAGGTTATGTTAGGTTACAGTATGGTATGTTAGCTTACGTCAGGTTACGTTATTGTGTGTTAGGTTGTGTTACGTTATCTTAGGGTACATTAGGTTAGGTTACATTGCGTTATTTTACGTTAGTTTGCTTTTCTTTACATTAGGTTATGTTGGGTCATGTTTTGTTGCATTACCTTACGTTAAGTTGTATTACGTTACGTTACCTTACGCTACACTAGGTTATGTTGCGTTGCGTTACGTTACATAACAGTATGTTACATTATGCTACGTTAGGTTATCTTAGGTTACGTTAGGTTACTTTGGTTACGTTAGTTTACGTTAGGTTGTGTCACGTCACATTGCGTCGCGTTATGTAACGTTATGTTACATTACGTTGCGTTACTTTACGTTAAGTTACGTTACCTTACGTTAAATTGTGTTAGGTTACATTAGGTTAGGTCATGTTACGTTAGGGTACTTTATGGTACGTTAGGTTACGTTAGGTTAGGTTTTGTTGCATTATATTACGTTAGGTTGCTTTACATTATGTCATTTTATATAAGGTTGCATTAGTTTATGTTATGTTGCCTTAACTTAAGTTAGGTTACATTATATCACCTTACTCTAAGCTAGGTAACGGGGCATTGCGTTATGTTGCATAACTTTATTTTACGTTATGCTACGTTAGGGTACGTTAGGTTACTTTAGATTGTGTTACAAGTTACATTACACCAGGTTACGTTAGGGTAGGCTAGGTTACATTGCGTTAGGTTAGGTTGGGTTGCGATACGTCAGGCTACGTTAGGTTACGTTTGTTAACATTAGGTTACGTTATGTTGCATTAGGTTAGGTTACATTATGTTGCGTTATTTTGCGTTAGATTGGGTTACGTTATGTTACATTACGTTATCTTAGGTTACATTAGGTTGCATTAGGTCACATTATTGTATATTAGGTTAGGTTACATTAGGTTACTTTAATTTATGTTACGTTACTGTAAGTTGGGTTACGTTAGGTTGCGTTACGATAGGTTAGGTTGCATTATGTCATGTTACATAAGGTTACGTTAGGTTGTGTTACAGTAGGTTACGTTAGATTAGATTACGTTGCAGTACGTTACGTTAGGTTACGTTACCTTACCTTACGTCAGTTTGCGTTAGGATATGTTACGTTGCGTTACGTCACATTACCTTACTTTATTGTATGTCAGGTTATATTAGATCATGTTACGTTACATTAGGTTACGTTATGTTATGTTAAGTTATGTTATTGTATATTAGGTTATGTTAGGTTACGTTGTGTTACTTCACGTTAGGTTGGGTTACGTTATCTTAAGTTATTGTATGTTAGGTTACGTTAGGTCACATTAGGTTATGTTACCTTATGTTAGGGTATGTTCAGTTACATTACATTAGGTTATTTTGCGTTACTTTACGTTAGGTTACATTACATTACGTTTCGTTATGTTACATTACATTAGGTTACATTAGGTTAGGTTACGTTGAGTTACCTTACATTAGGTTGTGTAACGTCATGTTACTACACCAGGTTGCATTTCGTTGTGTTACGTTACGTAACATTTATGGTGGAGGTGGTGGATGGGAGAGCCTAGGGAAATGAATTGAAAATGGGGCGGACATTCCATTCTCTTCTCCTCCGACATAAATACCAGATTAACCAGGTATATGTTATTGTCAATATTCTAATTTTTACGTAATCATTTGTAGAAACCTTCTTTTTTTTAACCTTTTGTATAAACCCATTTTAACTTCCTTGTAAATAAAGTTTATTTAACTATCAATTAAGTAGGGGAAAGGGAGAGGGAGGAGGGGGAGAGGGAGAGGGAGAGAGGAGGGAGAGGGAGGGAGAGGGGAAAGGGAGAGAAGGAAGGAGAGAGGGAGAGAGGGTAGGGGAGGGGAGGGGGAGTGGAGGTGGAGAGGGGGAGGGAGAGGGAGGGAGACGAAGACCAATCATAGATGATATTATATCAAGCATCATTAGTAATGACACGTTTTATAAACAGATTCCCTTACATTCCGCATGTCACTTGCAATAAAATAATACTTAACTCAAAAGTAAAACCATCACATGTACAAAAACATTTGAAAGCAATATTTCATCTTGTGTGTCGAGTTAATAAATATACAAACAATTATCATTATACACCTCAAAATGTTTGCATCCTAAAATATGTATAGTATCAAAATGGTTTTAATGACGACAAAATGGTCCAGCAAGTGTGACCCACTTTGTCGCTGGCGACAACATGGCCGTAACATGCGCACCCCTTCGCCGAACTTCTAGATACCCCGAAAAGCTAGTGTATTTTATTTTAATGTATCGATATACATTATTTATTTATAGTGAGAAAGCTGTACATGCAATACATGGTCGGCTGGGTGTTTCTGGAAACAAATCACCTTTATATAAATACATGCTAATTTTCTTTGGAATAGGCTACCTCTAGCTATTGTGCCAAACAGTCATCTCCTGCACAATAGTGTAACAAAACGATACAAATCGGAAAATGAAATATTCGGCTGCCCGCTGTATTTACGAAAAATAGCGGATAAAGTACGGAGCTATAGTACGTGATGAAGTCTGATTGGCTATTACAAAGTTGTCCGACGCCATGCTTTTGAAATGAAAGTCGCTCCTAATTTCATTTGTTGGATTTTCACTTTCCAGGTGACTGGTACAATAGCAGTAAGGCATCTTTTACATGCACTTGCAACAGACATGGCATCATGTACCACGACCTTTGATATGCTAGCCATACAGACACTGGTTATAACCGAGCTGCATCGAGACCAATCGGTAGTACGACCGACGGTCCCTCACTGTACTATATCCTGCCCATGTGAAAAGAAGTAATCCTCGACTGGTATATCAAAGGTCCTCGATGGACCGTACACATGTACGTACAAGTGTGTTTCAAATCGGACAAAATTTTGTTAATAAAAATAAACATTAAAGGGACATTCCAGAGTTTCCTGCAATTTTTAAAATGTTATCGACTAACTGAGAATTTTTAATGATTGTAATTACATATCAAATATATTTTTCTGCATAAAATATTAGTGGCTGTAAATTAAACGTGTTTCTGATCGTTCTAATATTTAAACGAGGTTAAATTTTATTTTATTTCCTAAAATATTATTTTTTCGTGCGTACGAAATTATTTGAAGACGAAATCCAGTTTGGGCTTCTTACAAATATTAAGACAACCAGAAACACATTGAATATACAGACACTGATATTCTAAACAAGAAAATATATTTAATATGTTAGTTTAATCGTAGAAATGTTTTATTAGTCTGAAGCATCTTACAATGCAGCAAACTCAGAAATGCCCCTTTAAAACAAATATGTAACTGATAAACAATCTATTCCTCTACAAGGTAAGGAAGCCATTCATTCATCTATTCATATCCCGGCACCGGCTCCCACCCAGAGCGAATTTAACGTCTTAATGGGTAAGTATAAGACCACTACACCAACTTATCTCTAACTAATCGCTAACAACTAACAATTAACCACTGTCCTGGATAAACAGACCTGATAGCCGAGGTGCGTGCTCGAACCTGCTAATAACAACATAAAACAAAGTCTTATAATGCACATTTTATTTACAAATACACGCATTTGTTCACAACTAAGTTTAGACATTGACACTATTTGTAATACAACTACTTCACGTTGTCCAGTTTGTCTGCAGTCATGTGTAGATCACAGTATAAGCGACTAGCAAACAGAATCCAGCTGTAATACTTCACACACGGGTCGACAGCAGACCGATTCTGTATAAAACGTTCTCATTAATCCAGAACAGATTACAGGGTTCCCCCACCCTCTCATCATCCCACCTATTATTATTGTCTTACACGTCTAAGTTTATCTAAGCCATATGGTGTGTCCTGTGCAACATATTGGGCAGTTCTAAAATTCAACAGCTAATAAACGTCCATAAGACAAACTTCCATCAGACAAATGTTTATTATTTTATTTCGAAGGACAAACCCTACGTTAAAACTGATTTAGAAATTGTGCATATGATATAATATTTTATTGTATACAGAGCAATGAAATATATAGATCTACGGCAACCATAAAAGTGATATCCAGTGAAAAGACATATTTTCACTGCATTTTAGCTACAGTGAAAATATAGAAATCGTATTTACCTTATTGTAAACATTCATGATTAAATTATCTCCTTTTGTCTCGTTTGTTCGTATTTAAGTTTGATGATTACCAATGCATCCGATAGTATTTGATAAATTTAAAAATGTAATTTAAACAACTGTACCTATAAAAAGGGGATATGAAGTGCAATTACGATAAAATATCTAAAACAAACTGAATACGAAGTTAAATAATGATGACACAATTTCGTGTCATTGAGTGTATTTTAAAATGTAACGGCATTCTCTTCGTTTTGTTGTGGGTTTTTTGGAGGATCGCTTTGTCAGGTATGTTTGCACAGCAAATGTCAATTTAATAATATTTTTAAAAATTAATTTTTAAAAAAAGAAGTCTATGGTCAAGTACATTTTCTGGAAATGTTCAATCGGAAGCAATATATTATGGCGTTACGTGTTTTCGATAGGAAAAGCGAAAGATATTAACAAAAAAGCGAAAGATATTGTCAAAATTTATGAAACATGTATATAATAAATAGACCATTTTATGGGGTTTTTTCGAATACGATTTTTTTGTCAACTCGTGATGTGTGAAAACCACATTTTCACTCATTGCTTCGTATTAAAAAAACCCCACTCCAATGTCTAAATGAATAACTCCTTATCTATCATTGCTTGAAATATAAAGCTGATACACTCATGGCATCTTCAGAATAAATGTGTGTTACCTTTATCGTAATCAAGTGAAAATAACAAACAGAACATACATCTCAAATTGTCTTACATTATTTTTGACCCACCTTATTTTGTGACACACCTTGGTTTGTTCCAAACAGTATTTTGTAGAGATGTGTCATGGGTTTCAATAAAACTCAACAGGTTCACCAAACGCTTCTTGGTGGAAAATTATAGCAATATATAATATTATGTAATCAGATTCGCTCATTTGTCTGAAAGATGAAGAAGTTAACGTTTTGCCTATTTGCCATATTGAACATATTTCACTTATTATTGGAGATAATTGCCCATTGTTTCAGGGTGTACACATTTTGAGCAGAAAACTATGTTGCTACAAAAATATTAATTGCATTTAATATGAGGGCCATTTTCAAACTAGCCATTTGTTTTGAGAATTGCCCTGCTGTGAAAATTAATCATGTCCATGCTCATATTGGCTATACTAGTGACCTGTTGGATCGACCAGATTAAGTAGCGACTGTGTTCTGGTTGTGCCGGGTCGAATGTCACCATGATAACATTGGTTGCACGTCTCAGATTCCCAATAACTCGGTGGGAGCTCACAGTATGGGGGAGGACTGCGTTCGAAATAGACGGGAGGTTGATGTTCGGAATAGACCGGAGATTGCCGGGATTTGGCGGATATTATCGAGTTTCGAGAGTTTTGATCCGCTAATAATGCACTAATTTGCTGACACGCATCACGAACCTGCCCTTCAAAATGTCCGCCATTATAATTCTTGGTAGTGATCGTGTGGTCGTCTTCGTTCCAGGACTTGGAGTCTTGTTCTAGAGGCGGCGCCGAAGGTGAAAGTGAAGGCGAACGATCTAAAATGACCTTGACCTCTAATATGATGCCTTCTTCCTCAACGGGTGGTTTTGACCACCCATTACACATTTCGTTGCATGTGTGGTTTTTGAACACGGCTTTCATCCCATCTGGCCCGTTATCCAAATCACCATAGTGTTTGCCTAAAGAGTGTACAACTGTATCAGTCAGTGTGAGCTGTTTTTCAGAATTAGCTCCCTTGAAAGCGCAAACCACTAACTGTCCGCCAGAGGCGTGGTATGTGAAATGCATGAACGTGTCAGTAATCTTATTTTGGCAGTCAGATAAATAGTTTAGTCGTTGTTCGTCAATAAGAACCCATTCATTCTCACTTAGTCTCCTCCCTCGATTGTTGGCCACATCGTCCATGATTGCCATTCGAGGAACAAGTGATCGAATCGTGGTCATGGCGATTTGTCTTTCGTTAAATTTCTTAGCTAGTTCTCGAACTTTCTGACATTGTATTACTACTCTTTGGCAATATGTCTTGTTCCAACCGGCGCAACGACCAACTCTAACACCGACGCTTCTTTCTTGATGTCCGTCTCCTGGAAAGAGAATTCCCTTGTAAACGATTTGACGTTCTCCGTGTTGCCAAGGCTTCGATCTGAAGAAGGCGTGTCCACAGGGAATGCCGGGCTCGGCGCAGGTCCAAGTAGTGTTAGACATATTGTAACACTGGCTACACACCTTCACTGAAATGTTAAAGACAAATCTCGTTACAGTTTATTTTACATGAATATATAATAAACTCGCTCATACACAAAAACGTACGTACACTGACTGGTGAATTGGATGATAATTACAAATAATTACAAATAATTACAAATACATGCAAAACAACAGGAATATCATTTTGTTTCACGACATCCGCTCACTTTAAACGTACAGCTATTTCATGTGTAGAATACGAGAGAGAACAGACAGACAGAGAGAGAGAGAGAGAGAGAGAGAGAGAGAGAGAGAGAGAGAGAGAGAGAGAGAGAGAGAGAGAGAGAGAGAGAGAGAGAGAGAGAGAGAGAGAGAGAGTACGAAACACTCACATATACGCACATACATACATGTACTCACTAAGAACGAACACAAAAATGTTGAAGAAGAAAATAAAAATATGAAGTAACTAAAATATAATAGTTCTGTTGAATATGCTAATATGATTTTGTTTATATTTTGCAATACAAACGTGTGGTATAAGTGTACACGCAGATTAGCAGTAAAAGAATACAACTTAGAAAGTATACAAGTAAAACACCAACCTAATTTCACGTTCACCTGCTTGGCAGATCTCATCGATTTGTGTTTTCCTCCTCAAAGCCTGCAGTTTTACCGTATTTCGATTTGGGTATTCCCCCAGTTTGTTTACAAACTCTGACACGTGGAAATGCTATTTATAGCTACACCTAGTATCGGCGTGTTCCAAGTCATGGATTTTCTTATTGTTGGTGTCTTACGGCAGGACACATATCGCCACCGCTCACGGAAGATCTGGAGTGGGGTTTTTCCTGTTGAATCAAGGCCGTAGATACCCGGACAGCCATGACTCGATGGTAAAACCGTCGCGTGTAAAATGCATTAAATTTGATTCAACTAAAGGACACAACTTACAGAATTATGTTATTAGCGAAGTGCGAGTTTTATATTGGGTGCACCTACACTATCTGTGAAGCGTGCTTTGGAGCGACAGACAAATAAATGTAAAATGTGGTGGAAAATGTTTGATTTGGGGCATGTTACCAAGATAAAAAAAAGAGTTTGTTTTGTTCAACGACACTACTAGAGCACATTGATTTATTAATCATCAGCTAATGGATGTCAAATTTTGTTGATTTTGACATATAGTCTTAGAAAGGAAGCCTGCTGCATTGTAGCAAGGAATATTTTATATGCACTGTTACGGCCAATTTTATCGCCGGCGATAAAATGGGTCACACCTGCCGGTCCATTTTGTCGCCATCAAAACCGTAATGGTTTGATACTACACATATTTTAGGATACAAAAATTATAAGGTGTATAATCATAATTTTTGTATATTTATTAAATCGACACACAGGGTAAAATATTGCTTCCAAATGTTTTTGTGCGTGTGTTGGTTTGATTTTTGTGTTGTTTAAGCATTATTTTATTGCAAATGACATGCGGAATGTAAGTGAATTTGTTTATAAAACTTGTCATTACTAATGATGCTTGATATAATATCATCTATGATTAGTTTATTTAAAATTGGCCACACTAGTCCTGGTTGCGTTATATCACCTATATGCTATGTATACATGTATATAACCGACTGTCTGTCTGCTTTATGTCTCTCTGTCCTTTATGGGGCGAGCTTTACCTCACTCGCTAGAAGCCGACGAGAAATGATATATTTGGCAACAAAAATGTTTTGGAATCGTTTAAGTTCCATCCAATGTTAATTGTAAAGTTTTTAAAACACTTTGACTTCTATACAAAATTTTAATATATACTTAACTTGATTTTATATATTGTATTATACTTTCCCGCCACATCTCCTTACACTATGGTTTTACATAACTATATATAAATAATATGTTCATATACTTACCATTTGTGACACCCAATAGCCGATATGTATTTTTGTGCTGGGGTGTCGTTAAACATTCATTCATTCATTCATTCATTCATTCACTCGCTAGAGCGCTCGTCTGAGGTTCTTGGGTCTCGGTGAACCTGGCTACCATTGAGCCTTTTCCCGTTCCATCCAGTGTTCCACGACTGGTATACCAACGGTATTGGTATGTACTGTCCTGTATATTAGAAAGCGCATATAAAAGATTTCATACTGCTTTGTCGTTAGGAGTAGCCCATGACTTAGAACTAAAAAAAAAACGTGGTTCAGCAATCTACCATGGAATGAAGAATGTTTTCAACAGAGTTTAAGTCCCCGTGGGTGAAATTTCGTAACAAAGAGTTCAGTATGAATAATGGAATTTGGTAGACAACATACCGTTAGCTACAAAATGAGTAACGTTTTTCACATAGTTGTAATATTTAAGATTTATACTGCAATTGAGATGTGTGTGTGTGTGTGTGTGTGTGTGTGTGTGTGTGTGTGTACTTTGTGGGGGGGGGGGGGCGCACTGACGGATCGAGTACAAACTATATATCAGAATATGGTTACCATGAAAACATTAATGTGATAAAAATAAAAAAAATTCACAAGTGGGGAAGGGGGAACGTGCCCCCATATGTGCGTGCTTGTATATATCTGTATGTATGTGTTTGTATGTTTACCAAGTAAGTTTTGAGACTGAAACAATTAGTAGGAAACGTAATTATCATGTTTATTAATCAAAGAAATGTGTTCACGCCTTAAAGGCGCTCAATCACGCATTCAGTGGGCCTGATTTCTCTAAATATGGATTATAAATGGAAATTACATTCATTTGGAATACCAAACCTAGTTATTGTATGATACAAAACATTTTAATTGAACTACGATCGAGGGAATTCCATTTCCCGCTTCATTTTTAAAATTTGGAAGTCTTCTTGTGAAAATTCATGAAAACTACGGCCAAACAAACTCGTAGTGATGAGGTTATATATACGACAACCGTATAATGTATTTTTGAATTTTACATAAACGACCGCCGTGTAAATGAAGGCCGGCTATATACATGGCAAATAATAAAAAATATATTATTTCATGACGAAAATAACTGAATACGCTGAAATAAAATAATAAACAGTCGGAACATGAACTCAACATTTATTATTATTATTATTATTATTATTATTATCATCATCAGACGCGTGTGCATGGAATTTAGCAGGGATAGTCTAGACGGTTACAACGCTATAGTGCTTGGTTCAAAAACGGATAACATGTTTTCCAGTGTCACCAATGTGGCATACGACCAGTCAGTCGTTTTTCGTTAAACGTTTGCAAATTATTTTGACTAATTCGCAAAGTGGTCATTCGGTTTAATGTATAGCGTAAAAAAAGCGTATAGGGGCCTACTGTCGCATCTTTTCTTATCCAAAGGTTGGCTTAATTATTACTTAACACAGCTGATTCCAGTTCTACGTGCAGGGACAAGTTGTGCGTGTATGCAAGCACGTTAATCTTGCATTTTTTTAGCCCCCCCCCCCCCCCGATAAAACACCGCCCCCTCCACCCCAAAAAGGTAGTAGTAGGATAATAATATTAATAATAATAATAATAATAATAATAATAACTATGTATTATTATTATTATTATTATTATTGCATGTATCATCAGCTTAGTAAAGTCACGTCGCGTTGGGGTGAGTGGGGGGCGGTTGTTACAGAAACATTACATAAACTTAGAAGGGAACCCGGGAGTTGTCTCAGCGTTACTGGCATAGCAAATATGTATTTTGAGTTTATTGCCACTTGCAATTTTGCGCATTTGAAATATGACTAAATACAGCGAAATAACCTTTTAGTCATACAGTGTATTTATTTGCGGTAAAATTAACTTTTTTTAAAATGTACGTAAGGAGCCTCAACATTGTAATCGGTTTAAAATTATTAAGTTCAAGCCCTGTTGATAGTACGCAGTTAGTTTCTCTTTCAGATAATCTACCTCAGCAGCTGATAATTTTTAATTTTTATTTATTAATTATTTATTATTGTTGTTTTTATTGTTATTATTATTATTATTATTATTATTATTATTATTATTTTTTTTTTTTTAATTTAATATTAATTTTTTGTTAGTACTGTAGGGGCAATATTATGCTATGCATGTGCCTATGAAAACCGTTCACAAAAGGGTCCGCTAGATTCATATCTCCCCCTCCCCCCCCCCCCCCCCCCCGTTTAGAAAACGTACTGTTCGTACAGTAATTAGTATGTAATCCTCCTGTTCCAGATGGTTCGGTAATATGGATCAGTCAAATACATATTTACCGCCTATATACATTTTTGCTGTGAATATAGCCAGCCCTTGGTCGCGGTCGTTATATACACGGCCATCGTATATATAGTCACATCGTATATAAACACCGTCTAGTTCAGAGTAGCCTATTCTTTAAAAATGTAACAATTCCTATTCCAAGTCAGCTGTTATGGCATATTTTGTATATTAATGAATTTAATAAGGTGGAAAATGAAGGTGTTTGTGATCTAGATGCTTAGAGTTTTTTTTTGCGTACGACTAACGATACATTTACCTATAGTTTGTTTGTTTGTTTTATTTAACGACGTCGCTAGAGCACATTGATTTTTAATCTTTATCATCGGCTATTGGACGTCAAACATATGGTCATTCTGACACTGTTTTTAGAGGAAACCCGCTGTCGCCACATAGGCTACTCTTTTTACGACAGGCAGCAAGGGATCTTTTATTTGCGCTTCCCACAGGCAGGATAGCACAAACCATGGCCTTTGTTGAACCAGTTATGGATCACTGGTCGGTGCAAGTGGTTTACACCTACCCATTGAGCCTTGCGGAGCACTCACTCAGGGTTTGGAGTCGGTATCTCGATTAAAAATCCCATGCCTCGACTGGGATCCGAACCCAGTACCTACCAGCCTGTAGACCGATGGCCTAACCACGACGCCACCGAGGCCGGTAAATTTACCTATAGATGCAAAGGCCTAACTAGTCGGGATTGTCGACGTTTAACATGCTTCTGTTAATAAAATAAATTAATATATAAGCTTATTATCATTTAGCATATGTTTTTATTAATTTTTATTAACTTATTTTCATTGTTTTTGTTTTTTCTATTTACCCTACGTCAGAACAGAACAGAACTTTATTTACTCTCAGGCCGTAAACCACGGCATATGAGGTACATAATACAATTATACATATATTTTGACAAGATGGTAAACGTATAAGTATTTCACATAAATAAATAAATAAACAAATACATATATTTATATATACATACATACATACATAAAATACATATCCATATAGGTATTTTAGTTGGGGGACTTAAAGGTATTCATAATAAATTTACAGAAAATTTACAATTTACGAAGGGCACCGGTTTTCTTGCTGTTGAAGATATTATAAAATTTATATGTATTAGGTTTTGATTGACAGAATTGTGGTAAGTAAATAATTCTGGGTTCTTTAAAAAATGGGCATTTAAGTATATAATGGAACTCGTCTCCGATGTCGTTACTGTTGCAGAGGGGACATATTCTATCATGTAGTGGTATTCGTGTTCATTAACCTGTTTCAATGGGGAGATTATGGTTTGAGAGTCTAAAACGTAATAATGGACACCAATGTTTTTTCTCAAGTGATGTTAAATATGTCTCAAATGTAACACAATATTTTAACAGTTTGTAATTTGAAGCTTTTCCGGAATTATCGATATGACTGTACCATGTTTGTAGGAATTGATCTTTAAGTCTTAAAGAAATAAATTCTTTAAAAAGTGTAGCACTTGCAATTCTATTACATTGTGACATCCATATATATGTACAACCAATGTTATCCAATATTGATTTTACAAAGTCTATCCATTTATGTTTGTAAATATTATTATTGTAGTCATTCAACAACAATCTATCAACAAATAATGATAACTTGGACTGCTTCCCTGTAATTAGTCTGAACCAAAAAGTAATCATCCATAGCTTTACAGATATAGTTACCGGGAAACGTCCAAGTTCTCCATACAACATGTACAACGGTGTAGAATTCCTCACTGGTAACAGTAGTTTTAAAAATGTATTATACAGTTTATCTATGGAAGCTAAACTTTCGAAACCCCATGCAGAGGACGGTCAAGCGTTTTGACACTGCGGTTATTCGGGGTGTGCCCATCGCGGGACTACACAAATAATACGTCACACCTCTTCGCTCCAAATAGCCGTAATTTTTTTCTGAATTATGGACCGTTGACATAATTCATTTATTTTTTACAAAATATCAGTAATAAGTGGGTTATGTTATTTATGTAGATGGTTAAATAAAGTATTTTTAGCGACAAATCAAATGTATATATTTTCATATAATATATATACTTTGTTAGGTCATTAATTAGGTCAACCATCCGTGACAGAGCGCCTTTAAAATGTGGTTTAACCATCTTGCAAATATCAGTTATAACCACTGAAATAAATCAAATTCACTCTTCGTTGACTGAAACTTTGTCTTTTACATCACACTGCAAGTCTATTACTGCTAAAACACGATTAGATCATTTGTGCTGTTAAATGCCCCTGTTTAATAAAATTATTCCTTATAGCAACTTATTTAATGTAATATATTTTTATAAAGTGTAGAAACAAAATTTGCATATAAAAATGTAAAATATATGTACATGTATTTATCTACCCACATAGTTTAACCTCCTCCCCATACTTGTAGCAAATAAACGATTAAGAGAAAATTTTGAAATAAAAACTAGATACAATGGTTTTGACCCATTTTAAAGACAGCAAACAAAAAATGTTGGTGGTACTTTAAAGAGTTTGAATAAAAATGGGGTTTTAAAGGGACATTCCTGAGTTTGCTGCAATTTTTAAGATGTTATCGACTAACAGAGACTTTTTAACGATTGTAATTACATATCAAATATATTTTTCTGCATACAATATTAGTGGCTGTATATTAAACGTATTTCTGACCGTTCTAATATTTGTACTAGGTAAAATTTTATTTTATTTCTTGAAAACTATTTTTTCGTACGTACGAAATTATTTTTAGACAAAATCCAATTTGGGCTTCTTACAAATATTGAGATGACTAGAAACACATTGATTATACAGACACTGATATTCTAAACAAGAAAATATATTTAATATGCAAGTTTAATCCAGGAAAATATTTTATTAGTCGGAAACATCTTACAATGCAGCAAACTCGGAAATGCCCCTTTAAGCATCACTATTTGATAGTAAATAAATAAATGATACACATTGGCGAGAGAGAGAGAGAGAGAGAGAGAGAGAGAGAGAGAGAGAGAGAGAGAGAGAGAGAGAGAGAGAGAGAGAGAGAGAGAGAGAGATCAAATATTTTGATTTGTGTCCAAAAATTTCTTTACTAATGTCAGTCCTCTCTGATTTCAAATATACTGCATAGTGACTAAACAGTTTCGTTGACAGTCTAAAGCCTACGTCTGTACCATCACCTGGTGATTTCAAAGTTCTATGACAGTCTTCTCGCAACGATAACCAGGCGTTAAACAATTAGTCCATGAGCTAGAACCCCAAATTTGGCAAATTGGTACCACCTAGCTTAAAATACCATGATAAAGATGGATACATATTTTGCAGATATCAAATTTCTGTGCTACATTTCCGTCTCCAACCGTATACCAGTCTATGTAGATGCTATATAGCCTTCTTCTGTTTCTATTTTCCAGCCTATATCATTGGAACTTGGTGTCTCTGGGTCATCTCTACATTACAATCTGGTTGCTTGATGTTGTGTAAACACTATGTTTTATCAAACAATCCCTACATGGTATGCTTGGTGTCTTTCGAGGTTGATTGCATGTTGTGTATGTTTTATCGAACAGTCCCTGCATAGTTACACTTTCGACACTTTGCACAGAACAGAAACATATCCCGACAGGCTCTAATCTAGAATTGAAAAAGTAGAAGTGAATTTCTCCCTTTCATGAAGACAGGGAAGAAGTGTGATACAAATAGGCGAAGTGAACATTTATTGGTACATTTTGTAATGTTTCGGAAAGGCTTCAAATTAGACACACAGTTCTGATTCCTAGGTACCCCCAGTGTAGACAACTCTGAAAACACCAGGGCATACAACCTGTTTCGTTGTCTTCTGGTAGGTGTGCTGCCTTCCTAGACTAGGAAAGTATTTAGTTTGATATTGGTCTTCTGGTAGGTGTGCTGGTGTAGAGGGGTCAGTTTCGTTATCTTCTGGTAGGTGTGCTGGTGTAGAGGGGTCAGTTTCGTTATCTTCTGGTAGGTGTGCTGGTGTAGAATCCCATCAGTTTTTCGTTAGTCTTCTGGTAGGTGTGCTGAGGCCCATGTAGAGGGGTCAGTTTCGTTGTCTTCTGGTAGGTGTGCTGGTGTAGAGGGGTCAGTTTCGTTGTCTTCTGGTAGGTGTGCTGGTGTAGAGGGGTCAGTTTCGTTATCTTCTGGTAGGTGCGCTGGGGTAAAGGGGTCAGTTTCGTTATCTTCTGGTAGGTGTGCTGGTGTAGACGGGCCAGTTTTTCTTCATTGTCTTCTGGTAGGTGTGCTGGTGAGAGGGGTCAGTAGACGGGTCAGTTTCGTTGTCTTCTGGTAGGTGTGCTGGCGTAGAGGGTCAGTTTCGTTGTCTTCTGGTAGGTGTGCTGGTGTAGAGGGGTCAGTTTCGTTGTCTTCTGGTAGGTGTGCTGGTGTAGAGGGGTCAGTTTCGTTGTCTTCTGGTAGGTGTGCTGATGTAGAGGGGCAACGGTCTTTGTTTGTTTTCTGGTAGGTGTGCTGGTGTAGAGGGGTCAGTTTCGTTGTCTTCTGGTAGGTGTGCTGATGTAGACGGGTCAGTTTCGTTGTCTTCTGGTAGGTGTGCTGGTGTACAGGGGTCAGTTTCGTTGTCTTCTGGTAGGTGTGCTGGTTAAGAGGGGTCAGTTTCATTGTCTTCTGGTAGGTGTGCTGATGTGGACGGGTCAGTTTCGTTGTCTTCTGGTAGGTGTGCTGGCGTAGAGGTGTCAGTTCCGTTATCTTCTGGTAGGTGTGCTGGTGTAGAGGGCCAGTTTCGTTATCTTCTGGTAGGTGTGCTGGTGTAGAGGGTCAGTTTCGTTATCTTCTGGTAGGTGTGCTGGTGTAGAGGGCCAGTTTCGTTGTCAGTTTGGTGTTATCTTCTTCTGGTAGGTGTGCTGGTGTAGAGGGGTCAGTTTCGTTATCTTCTGGTAGGTGTGCTGGTGTAGAGGGGTCAGTTTCGTTGTTTCTGGTTGTTTTCTGGTAGGTGTGCTGGCTGTAGAAGGGGTCAGTTTCGTTATCTTCTGGTAGGTGTGCTGGTGTAGAGGGGTCAGTTTCGTTATCTTCTGGTAGGTGTGCTGGTGTAGAGGGGTCAGTTTCGTTATCTTCTGGTAGGTGTGCTGGTGTAGAGGGGTCACGTTCTTTGTTTGTTTTCTGGTAGGTGTGCTGGCGTAGAAGGGTCAGTTTCATTATCTTCTGGCAGGTGTGCTGGTGTAGAGGGGTCACGTTCTTTCTTCGTTGTCTTCTGGTAGGTGTGCTGGCGTAGAGGGGTCACGTTATTTCTTCGTTGTCTTCTGGTAGGTGTGCTGGTGTAGAGGGGTCAGTTTCGTTATCTTCAGGTGTGCTGGCGTAGAGGGGTCACGTTATTTCTTCGTTGTTTTCTGGTAGGTGTGCTGCCGTAGAGGAGTCAGTTTCGTTATCGTCTGGTAGGTGTGCTGGTGTAGAGGGTCAGTTTCGTTATCTTCTGGTAGGTGTGCTGGTGTAGAGGGGTCAGTTTCGTTATCTTCTGGTAGGTGTGCTGATTAAGAGGGTCAGTTTCGTTGTCTTCTGGTAGGTGTGATGGTGTAAAGGAGTCGGTTTCGTTGTCTTCTGGTAGGTGTGCTGGTTAAGAGGGGTCAGTTTGGTTGTCTTCTGGTAGGTGTGCTGATGTACACGGGTCAGTTTCGTTGTCTTCTGGTAGGTGTGCTGGTGTAGAGGGTCAGTTTCGTTGTCTTCTGGTAGGTGTGCTGGTGTAGAGGGGCAACGGTGTTTGTTTGTTTTCTGGTAGGTGTGCTGGCGTAGAGGGGTCAGTTTCGTTGTCTTCTGGTAGGTGTGCTGGTGTAGAGGGGTCAGTTTCGTTGTCTTCTGGTAGGTGTGCTGGTGTAGAGGGGTCAGTTTCGTTATCTTCTGGTAGGTGTGCTGGTGTAGAGGGGTCAGTTTCGTTATCTTCTGGTAGGTGTGCTGGTGTAGAGGGGTCAGTTTCGTTGTCTTCTGGTAGGTGTGCTGGTGTAGAGGGGTCAGTTTTGTTGTCTTCTGGTAGGTGTGCTGGCGTAGAGGGGTCAGTTTCGTTGTCTTCTGGTAGGTGTGCTGGTGTAGAGGGGTCAGTTTCGTTATCTTCTGGTAGGTGTGCTGGTGTAGAGGGTCAGTTTCGTTATCTTCTGGTAGGTGTGCTGGTGTAGAGGGGTCAGTTTCGTTGATTCTGGTAGGTGTGCTGGTAGAGGGGTCAGTTTGTTCTGTTGTCTTCTGGTAGGTGTGCTGGTGTAGAGGGGTCAGTCAGTTTCGTTATCTTCTGGTAGGTGTGCTGGTGTAGAGGGGTGTGCTCAGTTTCGTTATCTTCTGGTAGGTGTGCTGGTGTAGAGGGGTCAGTTTCGTTGTCTTCTGGTAGGTGTGCTGGTTAAGAGGGTTGTCAGTTTCGTTAGACGGGTCTTCTGGTAGGTGTGCTGGTAGTCAGTTTCGTTATCTTCTGGTAGGTCAGGTTCTTCGTTGTCTTCTGGTAGGTGTGCTGGCGTAGAGGGGTCAGTTTCGTTGTCTTCTGGTAGGTGTGCTGGTGTAGAGGGGTCACGTTCTTTCTTCGTTGTCTTCTGGTAGGTGTGCTGGCGTAGAGGGGTCACGTTATTTCTTCGTTGTCTTCTGGTAGGTGTGCTGGTGTAGAGGAGTCAGTTTCGTTATCGTCTGGTAGGTGTGCTGGTGTAGAGGGTCAGTTTCGTTATCTTCTGGTAGGTGTGCTGGTGTAGAGGGGTCAGTTTCGTTGTCTTCTGGTAGGTGTGCTGGTGTAGAGGGGTCAGTTTTCGTTGTCTTCTGGTAGGTGTGCTGGTGTAGAGGGGTCAGTTTCGTTGTCTTCTGGTAGGTGTGCTGGTGTAGAGGGGTCAGTTTCGTTGTCTTCTGGTAGGTGTGCTGGTGTAGAGGGGTCAGTTTCGTTATCTTCTGGTAGGTGTGCTGGTTAAGAGGGGTCAGTTTCATTGTCTTCTGGTAGGTGTGCTGATGTACACGGGTCAGTTTCGTTGTCTTCTGGTAGGTGTGCTGATGTAGACGGGTCAGTTTCGTTGTCTTCTGGTAGGTGTGCTGGCGTAGAGAGGGGTCAGTTTCGTTGTCTTCTGGTAGGTGTGCTGGTGTAGAGGGTCAGTTTCGTTGTCTTCTGGTAGGTGTGCTGGTGTAGAGGGGTCACGTTCTTTCTTCGTTGTCTTCTGGTAGGTGTGCTGGCGTAGAGGGGTCACGTTCTTTCTTCGTTGTCTTCTGGTAGGTGTGCTGGGTGTAGAGGTAGGTGTGCTGGTGTTTTTCGTTATTTCTTCGTTGTCTTCTGGTAGGTGTGCTGGTGTAGAGGGGTCAGTTTCGTTATCTTCTGGTAGGTGTGCTGGTGTAGAGGGGTCAGTTTCGTTATCTTCTGGTAGGTGTGCTGGTGTAGAGGGGTCAGTTTCGTTGTCTTCTGGTAGGTGTGCTGGTGTAGAGGGGTCAGTTTCGTTATCTTCTGGTAGGTGTGCTGGTTAAGAGGGGTCAGTTTCGTTGTCTTCTGGTAGGTGTGCTGGTGTAGACGGGTCAGTTTCGTTGTCTTCTGGTAGGTGTGAGGTGTAGAGGGGTCAGTTTCGTTGTCTTCTGGTAGGTGTGCTGGTGTAGAGGGGTCAGTTTCGTTGTCTTCTGGTAGGTGTGCTGGTGTAGAGGGGTCAGTTTCGTTATCTTCTGGTAGGTGTGCTGGTGTAGAGGGGTCAGTTTCGTTGTCTTCTGGTAGGTGTGCTGGTGTAGAGGGGTCAGTTTCGTTATCTTCTGGTAGGTGTGCTGGTGTAGAGGGGTCAGTTTCGTTTGTCTTCTGGTAGGTGTGCTGGTGTAGAGGGGTCAGTTTCGTTGTCTTCTGGTAGGTGTGCTGGTGTAGAGGGGTCAGTTTCGTTATCTTCTGGTAGGTGTGCTGGTGTAGAGGGGTCAGTTTCGTTATCTTCTGGTAGGTGTGAGTGTAAGAGGGGTCAGTTTCGGTGTTAGAGGGGTCAGAGGGTGTGCTGTCAGTTTCGTTGTCTTCTGGTAGGTGTAGAGGGGTCAGTGTTGTCTTCTGGTAGGTGTGCTGGTGTAGAGGTTATCAGTTTCGTTCAGTTTCGTTGTCTTCTGGTAGGTGTGCTGGTGTAGAGGGTCAGTTTCGTTGTCTTCTGGTAGGGGGTCAGTTTCGTGTGCTGGTGTGCTGGTTAAGAGGGGTCAGTTTCGTTGTCTTCTGGTAGGTGTGCTGGTGTAGAGGGGTCAGTTTCGTTATCTTCTGGTAGGTGTGCTGGTGTAGAGGGGCTGATTTGTGTCCCGAGAAGGGTCAGTTTGGTTGTCTTCTGGTAGGTGTGCTGATGTACATCAGTTTCGTTGTCTTCTGGTAGGTGTGCTGGTGTAGACGGGTCAGTTTCGTTGTCTTCTGGTAGGTGTGCTGATGTAGAGGGAGTCAGTTTCGTTGTCTTCTTTTAGGGGTACCGTTTTACTTTTTCTGTTTATTTTCATTTGGCAGTTGTAGAATATGGGTTCGGATTAAAACATGTTGCGTGGTAACTATTACCAAATAGAGCAATATTACGAACTTCGGATATATATTGAGGTTTAAATAATAAGGTTCAAGTTGGATCATGTATATTTGTCATTTTATTAGAAGCCTTCTTTAAAAAAAAAAAATGTTGACTTTGTTGTAAATAATATGTCAGGTTTGATATTGTGACCCGTACCGCGATACATCGTGCAAGAAAACATCACATTATACTCATACCTAATGTGTGGTATGGTAATTGCAACAATAGCCTCAACAATGAGAGGAGAAACCCGTTATCACATGTATAGGCCTACTCTTATAATGAATTAGCAGCAAGTGATATTTTATAATACACTCTGCCACAAAGAAACACATACCACGGGTTTTAGTATCGCAGGAACTGGTTGGGCCAGAAAGTCCATACTACAAAACGGATATCTCATTTGCTAGTACTCAATAAACTATTATCGACCTGTTGTTGGGACACTGACATCCATACTGGGTCAATGTAATTAATTTGTCACAAATTTCCAGCGCATTCAAGGAAAGTTCCATTCACGAGATCCTACTTGTACGCTTCTCTCTAGTAGTTTTCCACATGACATATGACATGCAGGCCGCTATATTTAACACCAGCACACCGTGTCAACAAAAGGCGCCGACCTTTCGAAATAGTGTCTTTGTGATATTACTTAAAAGCACAACAGTTACATCTAAAATAAAAAGCTTACGGGGATTGTCTTATTTAAACCTGTTATAAATGAAAACCATGGTCTCAGAAACTGGGAATTTTATCATTTATTTCATTTTAACTTAGTTTTGTGTTGATATCCCATAAAGGTTCATGCACGCTTTTTTGAGAACACACCTCCGTTATCTAGGTTGCTGGTCGGGACGGTGGATTAGTGGTTAGTTATTAAGCGCTCTACCATAGAGTTACATCCTGTTAAAATGTAGGTAAAATATGTAGCATGTAGTGATGCGATGATTTGTCGTTATCTCATTTGCCATTAGTGTTTTGGTGTGGGGGGTTTTCCCTATGTAAAACGTTAATTTGGTCGATTGAGAGATAAAGAGTAAAGCGAAATCCATTAACAGTTGACTTCATGGTGAGTTAGACACAAAGTAGCTGGCTGCTCAGTCATGCGCAGATGCGTTGTAAAAATATCCACTTCTTGGAAACACACCTGTCGTCAAATACCTGGAACGGGACAATGTATTTTAATACCTATATTAGAACAGTAGACATAAATTATCATATATTAGTTTGTGGAGAAAACACCCCAGAATAAATATACAGCAAAATTGCATCACACCAAAAAGAAGATGATGTGATGATGATGACGACGACGATAACGGTGATGATAATAATAAAATGCATAGGCATACGGACTCCCATTTGTTGTCTTTTGGGGTTTGTGGTGTTTTTTATTTTTATTATTATTATTTTATTTTTATTTCTTTATTGGGGGGGGGGGGGAAGGGGTATGGGGGTGGATGGATCTAGAAGGCTGATTTTTGCCCGAGATAAAAGAAAATTCCCGAATCCAGATAACACAATTTATTCATATTTGCATTACTAATATTGCAAATAAAATTATGGAAATACGTACACGTGAAAAGGTTTCAGGTCAGCTCATTTTTCCTAAAAGTCTTCATGTTTTGTGTCCGAATGATTTCCTTCAACAATTAGCGACGGGGGGGGGGGGGGGGGGGGGTAGGTTATAGGACTAATCAATTTAGACCACTTCAGTATTATGTATAATATAGGAGCAGTAAAAACACTAACACAATTGTTATATAATGTTGAAACGTAATAGAAAGTATCTTGTTAAAATTATCCAATTTGAAATTAACATCTATTGTATATATATAGGAAGGAAAGGAAGGAAATGCTTTATTTAACGACGCACTCAACACATTTTATTTACGGTTATATGGCGTCAGACATATCGTTAAGGACCACACAGATATTGAGAGAGGAAACCCGCTGTCGCCACTTCATGGGTTACTCTTTTTGATTAGCAGCAAGGGATCTTTTATATGTACCATCCCACAGACAGGGTAGTACATACCACGGCCTTTGATATACCAGTCGTGGTGCACTGGCTGGAACGAGAAATGTGGGATGGTGCATATAAATTCCCTTGCTACTAATTGAAAAATGTAGCGGGTTTCCGCTCTATGATTGTGTCAAAATTACCATATATTTAACATCCAGTAGCCGATGATTGATAAATCAATGTGCTCTAGTGGTGTCGATAAACAAGACAAACATCCTTTTTTGTTATAATCTAGTCTGATTTATTGTTATCTTAATAAAATAATAAATTATGGATACACCAGTCAGTGTCTTAATGGTTCTTAAATAGACTGAAATATACGTTTATTCATTTTAACTTATTTCCCTGCTTATATCCAATTAAGGTTCAAGCACGCTGTCCTGGGCATACACCTCAGCTATCTAGGCTATCTGTACAGAACAGTGGGATAGTTGTTAGTTAGTGGTTGGTGAGAAAGAAGAGAGTGTAGTGGTCTTACACCTACCCATTCAGCCCTTAAGAACTCGCTCTGTTTTGGAGCCGATGCCGGGCTGCGAACCCTGTACCTACCAGCCTGTAGTCCGATGGCTTAGCCACTACGCCAGCGAGGCCGGTTTATATATGCGTTTAACCCGTATGACGAGACATTCCATTGCCTTGTAAACACAGCATGATAAAGTTTATCGTTATAACTTTAGTTGCAGGATATGTTTCGCTATTGTCGCCGATTTCATGATTTCGCAATGACATTAACGATATATCCGGGACGTCAGGGTTTCTAGTTTATGGTAGCCCCACTCCCATGGCTAGTGATATTCAATGTTGGGCTAGTAAACAACTACAATTGCCATGCTAGTGAATTGTTTTGTGTTAAATTTGCAGTAGGGCTAGTGGATTTTGAATCGTGGCTAGTAAATTTTAAAAATCACTGATCCCATGGCTAGTGGATTTTATAAAATTTCTAGAAGCCCTGGTGACGTAAATACATATAGGTCAGCTCGTACCGTTTACTTTTGCGGTTCGTTTGACAAGTAATGGGTGTGGCCTATATGGGTATGTAGTAGGGATATCCATCTTAGTATAGTACATACAGGCTTTTAAAACGCTACTTGATTCTTATTACAGAGTGACCGAGAAATATGTTTATTTTGTATAGAAATTTGCGATATTCGAAACTTCACCTTGTGTCTGCTAGCCGTTATTTATGAGTTTGACGGGGTATGGCCTATATGGTTATGTAGTAGGCATACCCATATTAGTATAAAACATACAGACTTTTAAAACGCTACGTCCAACAGAGGGTTACGCGTCATACTATATTACCCAGGATCCATAGCGGTCAGCCATGTTGGAAGGCATCAACACCTAATAATAGCTTGGCCTACTTGTCGAATCTTTTTGTTAGTTGCCGACTACTTGTGGCATTGTCAGTTGTAATGCGCGCTACGGGAGAGACAATAAAGGATTTTTTTTTTTTTAGCTTCCTAGCATTATCACGCACCAGGGTGAAGAAACTAAAGAAAAAAATTGAAAGACGAAGGAGGCTTTGGCTTAAGTTTCAGCTATAAACCGATCGGACCTAGAACATGTCCAACTGATTATCTTATAACAAAAACTAACAGTTTAAACCCAGTTTTTGATACAATTGTGTTTGTGTGTTGTGCCGTTACAAATATGTACCCATCAGTTGTTCCATTTGACTGAAGAATGGAAATGCCATCACACACCTGTAAATATGTTTTATTAGGACATTTATAATTGGCATCTGAATACCCTGGGAAAAAATACATTCAAAACAGATTCACTTGAAAAATAATTATCTCCAAGAAGAACTCTATATATTAACAAAAATAATCCTCCAAACATGTTTGTAGTTTATTACTAGTCACTGTTGAGAATATTGATAATTTTCAGGCATTGATTAGTGAATAACCCTAGCTGCACTGATGAGCCTTGGGAGGGGCGAAACATGTTAATGAACTAGGTAATGGTGTAAGAAACATTGGTTGCCTGTGTTCTACCTATTATCCTGTTCAATTATTTAGACCCAAAGTTTTTTGCAAATGTTACGTTTATTTCCTATTCGATATTTGTTTTCTTAGCATTTACATGAAAACAAACCCAAACCCCGACAGGTTTTATATACAAATCATCATATAAAATGCACCAAGTTGACTTAATTCCACTTTTTAAAAATCTCTGTGTGTTCGGAATGCACGTTATTTCTCCTATAAATAACTACGGTCATTTGCATATCAAAAGCATCATTCTATAGTGCGTTTCAAACTAATGTTCGGTTCTATCGTCCTATCCGCTCAAATCGTAGTATGACCTATATTTAAGAAAATATCTGTAAACATGAAGCAGGCGCGGATTCAGGTGGGGAGTTCAAGTGACAACACCTCAGTTTGAAAAAAAAATATGTATAAAATATTATAATTATATTGTGGATACACAAGCGCGCGCGCTGAAGGGAGAGACATATATACAGAGAGAGAGAGAGAGAGAGAGAGAGAGAGAGAGAGAGAGAGAGAGAGAGAGAGAGAGAGAGAGAGAGACGTCATTTATGTAACGACGCACTCAACATATTTTAATCTATGGTTATATGGTTATAGGGAGAGAGAGAGAAGAATATGGTATGCATGCGATTGGTGGAGGTGTGACCCTATGCACAACCCCAACCCCACTTAAGGCTTCTTTTGTATATGGAGCGGGACGTAGCTCAAAGGTAAAGCGTTCGCTCATGGTAGGTCGACTGATCGATCCCACATGGTGGACCCATTGGGTTGTGTCTAGTTCCAGCCTGTGCACCACAACTGATGTATAAAGGCTGTGGTATGTGCTATCCTGTCTATGGGATGGTGCATATAAAACGTCCCTTATTGCTTATCAAAATTGCTTATCGGAAACAGTGGCCCATGTGGCGGTAGCGAGTTTCTTTCTCACTGTCATAATGCTCCTTAACCGTTTTGTCTGACGCCACATAAACGTATATCAAATGCGTTGAGTGTGTCGTTAAATAAACATTTCTCTCGTATGTATGTGTAGTCTATATGCATTTCTAGTCGATTAGTTTATAGGTTGTTAGGTTGTTTGAATAGTGAATGATATGGAAATAAATTGTTTTTGGTGTTAAAGAGTTCATGCATACATTAAAGTAATACTCCTGATGGGTATGGAGAAATAACTTAATCAGTCGACAAACTCATTTCTTCATCACTATCTTCGTTAAGGGGGACTATCACAGGGGGTATTTTATTTCTTATAAAACTATTTTGTTTTCTAAAATCTTCTTCGATCTTTATTACATGTTTAACTGCGTCAGAGAAGTGTGTAGGTGTGACAGAGTTCAATGCATGTGCAAGTTATCTCCGCACCGTGGTCATTTTACCATCATTATGACGAGCTATGTGCCCTTTGACTTGACTCCAGATCAGTTCTATCGGATTGAGTTCAGAATGTCTTGGCGGCAGTCTTAGACACAAGTGCCCATGGCGTTCAGCAATATCATCAGTAACAAATTGCTGTGCACATTTGTTACTTTTCACAATTTCATAAAGAACTGGCTTTGTCATGTTACTCTCAAAAGGTATATTTTTGTTTCGTAGCCACGACTGAATTTCTTCCTTTTTAGCGTTTAGTGCAGGACATCGTGTAATCTCAGTTAATTTGTTGTGGTAGCTTGCGTTATCCATGACGATAACAGAAGGTTCTGGTAGAGAAGGCATAAGTTGTTCTTCAAACCATTTGATGAAATTGTCATGATTCATCTCACCATGATAGTCTCCGTCTGTGTTTTTTAGCTTCAAAGATCAATTCACAGCCATCTATCAATCCATATTTATCACAGACAGCATGACAAATAATAAGTCTTTTTCCCTTCCCAGTCACCGAACAGAGTTTAGGAACTCTATCAGCAGCGTCTGATTTCGGCAGGTGATTGGCGGTACTTGTGCCCGGGTGGATATCTGTCCAGTGGTGGGATGTTGTGTGGTTGACATTCGCCCAGGTCTCATCTTGATACACTATTAAATACCCCTGTTCTCGTAAACTGGATATTTCATGGAGATAAGACAGTCAGTCTCCTGTCTAATATATTGGCGTCCTCAAAAATCACTTTTCCGGTTGTAGACATATGTTGGTATTTAAAATCGAGGTCATGGAGTGTTCTTCGTAAAGTTGATATGGATATGTTGATTCCACATTCCTCCGTTAAAGCCACGTTAATCTTATGTAATGTAGGTAATTCGCCCTCTCTATAAAATCTGTATACTCGTCGTCTAATAACATCTTTATCAAATAAATCGATGAGTTTTCGGTCGCGTTTTTTAACAGTGATTTCTGTGCTCGGATTCGTAGAGCTTAGATTTTTCACAGTTCTTTTTACTGTTGAAACCGAAACTTTAAGTGCAGCGGCAACTCGATCGACAATTCGATAAGAAGCATACCTAGGTCTACCGCGCTGATATTCATCTTCACAATAATCGAAAACGTTCTTAATACACGATTTTACATCAACTGAAGTGTTTTTCGATTTACCCATATTTTTCCTCAAATAACAATAACAAGAATGTCGACTAATACAGTTTCAATGAATTTATATACCCTACCTAACTTGTATTTTACGTGGTTTACACATTGCTACAATAGCACGTGCAGTCATAGATCGAAATAATGATGTTATTGACCAAGCAATGCTATCGTATTTTGGACATTCAGGGCTGTGTCTGCGGGATGAAAAAGTGGTTGAACCCATACGAGTCCGAACAATAGCCCTTTGGTTTTTCGCATTACAAATGTAACACCCCACCCCCAAACCCCAGCCCCTAGCACCACCATAAATACTATATATATATATATATATATATATATATATATATATATATATATATATATATATATATATACGTATGAGTTCCCAATTTAGAGGCAAATTAAATAACATTTTTATTATTATTTGATGTTGGTGGCCTTTGACATTTTACACCCCCCCCCTCCCCCGGTCTTCTGGGTCCGGCCCTGCATTAAATTTATTTATAAATGTGGAAAGCACATTCCTGCGGTGTGTGAGGTGATTTGTGTTTATTACTGTGCTACACCTCAGTTGTGTTAGGTTAGGTATGGTATGCTAATATATAATTGATATAATAAAATAAAAATACATAATACATTAGCTAAATTGATTAAATATAATGCACCTACAAGAAAGGGTTACATGTTCTGTTTGTTTACATCTATGTTTAACGGAAAGATTAGACAATGCTGTTACACACTGCAAAACAATAATAACCTTGATTTAGTGAAACAAGCTATAATGGCCTTCACGTAGCCTCAGATCCCAATCTTTTGATATGCAAATGACCTTAGTTATTTATAGGAGAAATAACGTGCATTCCGAACACACAGAGATGTTTAAAAAGTGGAATTAAGTCAACTTCGTGCATTTTATATGATGATTTGTATATAAAACCTGTCGGGGTTTGGGTTTGTTTTCATGTAAATGCAAAGAAAACAAATATCGAATAGGAAATAAATGTAACATTTGCAAAAAACTTTGGGTCTAAATAATTGAACAGGATAATAGTACTTGTGCGCAATTTTTTTTTAAACAAACTGATTACCATATGGGTGGTACGTGCTGCCTAGTTTTGGAACAGTTAAAAAAACACAAAAAAAACCTATGTCCTCCACCAAAAAGTAAAAATGTCATTATAGTC
This sequence comes from Gigantopelta aegis, assembly GCF_016097555.1. Lineage (NCBI taxonomy): Eukaryota > Metazoa > Mollusca > Gastropoda > Neomphalida > Peltospiridae > Gigantopelta > Gigantopelta aegis. The sequence goes on from NC_054705.1 coordinate 27,053,486, forward strand.
ATTTAATAAACACCATTCAAAATACACCACTAGAGCATCTTGTTTATTAATCACCGGCTATTGGATGTCAAACATTTGTTAATTTTTACAAATAGTCTTAGAGAGGAATAAAATGTACCTCTGTGTATTGTTCAATGCATCTTCATTTCGAACAATCAAAACCAATGTCCATGTACTTGAATAAAACAAACCAGTTAGTTGGACAGGTGACAATATTGGTGGACAAGTATATTTCTAGATGTACTTGTCCTGTGGACTAGTGAAACGTTGTGCTTATTTCTATCACTGGCAAGGAATATTTTATATGTACCATCCCAGAGACAGGGTAGCACATACCACATCCTTTGATATACCAGCCGTGGTGCACTGGCTGGAACACGGAATAGCCCAATGTGCACTTTACCACTGGACTACGTCCTAGACTCTGTAACAAAGTAATGACACCTATATAGGTGCTGACAAAATAACTAATCACTAAAAAAGTGTTGTTAAATTATAATCATCATAACTGAATTTAACTTGCAATATTGAGGCCTGTAATTTTTTTCCCCATTTTTTGACTGTGTACACGTTTCGCCCTCCCAGGGCTCATCAGCGCAGCTTGGGTTTCATATCAATTAGTATTGATAAGAAAACTGCATCTCCTGAATCGCATGCGATCATTGAATCATCGCAAATACAATATAGTGCTGGATCTTCATCTGATTTGTCAAGTGTAGCACCAGAATTGATGGATCAGTCGGCAGTTCTGGTACACAGTCTTTGAACAAAGTACTCTGAGGATATTTCATTTTCCACATTAAAACTTGTGTCAAGTGACTGGACAGCAGTTGATACTTTTTTCTTGCTCACCAGCTGTTTACTTTTGTCGACACGGTTAGTGGTATCTGTCATGGTAGTATCTTTCCTGCTAAAAAGCTGACCCACAAGTTCTGGCATGTGACGTAGGTAAAACAACAACCTCTGTTGACTTCTCTGCAATGGTTTCCCAAAGCTCGTAGCAGGGTTCAATCCTCTGGATAAAAAGATAATTACTATAAAGTTACAGTAATCAAAATTACAAACATGCAACTGTGACTGCACTTGTAAAAATATGGATTGTTTCTCTTCAGCAGAAGACTGCCGTCAACCGTTTTAAAGCAGGATTTTTTTCTATCTGTTATGCCGTTATCTTTCATACAGTATGGACATTTTATTTAAATACATCCAAGACCACAGCAATCGGATTCGACTAGGCCATCTGGTGAATCACCAAAATGTGGTTATTTTGAACTCAGAAATTGTCCACAACTACTTATTTGAACATTATGGTGATCTGTTTTCGCCTGTTCCGGTCTAGGTGTCAAATCGTATTGACATCCCAATCTAGGTGCTGCAGTAGAGAAGTTTGCCTCAACTGGATAGCAAATGGATCCCAACAAGCTCATAGATGGCTTCTCACATGAGGTACTACAAACTGCCTTCATTCGAGAAGCTGTGACCCGACCGGTTCGAAATCTATGCCACAGTTTCTAACTGGCCTGTTCTCTGGCAATCTAATAGAAAATTAGCTCTACTATTACATGTGGATCTAACACCAGCCAGTTGGAGCTCATGTCCACCAATGAAATGGCAAACAGAACCAGAGTTATGACGTCAATCGTCGTAAAACATGAGTTCTGGCGTCACGCGTATGTAGAAATCGTCTAGCCCTCGCGTCGGACAGATTTATCTAGCCCTAGGGTCAGACAAATTTTTCTAGCACCGTGCACAAGCTGGATAACCCTGTCCAGTGGGCATGAAATATTTTTCTAGCACCGTGCAAAAGCTGGATAACCCTGTCCAGTTGGCAAGATATATATATATATATATATATATATATATATATATATATATATATATATATATATATATATATATATATACAGTGGGAACTGGCAAAACCGGATCACCACGGTACCTTTGAATATGTCCGGTTTGGACAGGATCCTGTTTTCAGAAGATTCACTTTTGTGAATTTGTTTTAGAAACTCATAACACGTTAGAGTTACTTCCCTTCAATTACATCGAAACGATTCGGAACATCTCGGCCAATTTCGTTTACACCTTGAAAAGTGCCCGATGTATTCCGAGTAATAACTTTAATAGAATTTCCAGTAATAATTTAATATATATCTATCTATAAAAAAACCCACACACAAACAACAAACATTTTAATGCAAATTTATTTTTAAAGCACAGATATGCAAGATAGCTTCAGTGTCATCGTACAATACAGATTCTCATACAGGTCTTACAACACAGTTCATTGTCGGGTGAAGATCCACAAAGGTTTCATTAGACAGTTACTTTCAGGAGGGAGTTTATAGTAGTTTCACTATACAGTTCAGTTCCAGCCAGTGCACCACGACTAGTACATGAAAGGTCGTGGTATGTGCTAGCCTGTCTGTGGGATGGTGCATATAAAAGATCCCTGCTGCTAATCGAAAAGAGTAGCCTATTTTGTGGCGACAGCGAATTTCCTCTCTGAATATTTTTTTTGAGACGATTATTAGCTTTGTTGGTAGCTATCTTGGATTATTTCAGATGGAATTGAAACATATTTGCACCCATTGGATTCAGCACACTCCAAACATGGATTTACATATTAAAATCATTGTTCTGAAGCCTGTGATTAAGCAGTTATGATGCATTTGGAGTTTTCCCATTTATCGCTTTAAAAAATGCCACAGGATAGAATTTTCAGAACTTCGTGATGTTGGTACAGGTATGACTTTCTGGAGCTCTACTGAAAAATTCATCTTTCTACTAATTTTTCTCAGGTTACATGCTAATGCCCCTGACCTATAGAGTAGATGTACAAATGTGACAAGACCAAAATGTCCAAACTAGCGTCCGTTAAGAATTAGCTGTTTTTCGAAAAATCATTATCTGCTGTCGGGCATGTTGACCTACTAACAAAACGCCGGATGCTACGTCACAGGTCTGATGCGGGTCAAATCAACTCAGCAGTGGGTTTTTCCCCCAAGCGTTTTACAAAAAGTCACTTTATTAAAAACTGGGATGGTATTTTTTTTTTAATACTGTAATGTTTATGTATTTGTTTTAGATACTGTATATTAATAATGTGCCATAAGAGTGGACCTTTAATTGTTACGTGTATAATAATTGACATTCCTTTATTTATTATTATCACCAAAGAGCTAAAATACAAATACACAAACAGACACACGCACATACGTACATACACACGCAAACATACACACACGTACGCACATACATGCACGCACTCATTTCTCTCTCTCTCTCTCTCTCTCTCTCTCTCTCTCTCTCCTCTCTCTCTCTCTCTCTCGATATATCTATCTCTCTCTCTCTCACACACACAAGCGAGCCCGCGCAAACATACATACACATACATTCAAAGACACCCCGCTAAAATCGATAAAAGTAAGAAAACTGAGATAAGCGTCACTTGGATAATTCAATACTAATTAAAAACTCAAAGGCACCTGCATTTATGAACAAATGTTTGATTTAATAGGGTGCAAAACCTGAAATTGCCTTGTTACAAATCAAGGTCATGAGACTTAACCTATATCAAAATAACCCAAAACTAATATCATTCCGTATTTTATAACAACCAGTCGATTAATAAAGACTTGAAGATGGATAACATGTATTCTCAGGCTGAAGTTACATTTATGGTTTATTTTACAAGATTATCCTTCTCTGTTAAGCCCCGGTCACACTGTCAAGGATCAGGACGCCGGGTTAGCCACGGATACGATCCGACATCATGTCCAAAATATTCGTCACAGATCGAACAACCGTAGTACATCCTTAATGATCCGTAGAAGAACGTAATAATCCGTTCTAATCCGCCATAAACCATACTTAAACCGTACTTATCTGTACTTAATCGTAGTAATCCCCGGCCTCAAGCCCTGGTCACACTGTCAAGGATCAGGACGCCGGGTTAGCCACAGCTACGATCCGGCATCATTCGTGACAATCCGTTGTGATCCATACTAAACTGTACCGATCCTTAGCGATCCGTAGCGACCCGTACCGCTCCCCGTTGTCAACTGACCCCTATCCTTAATAATCCTTGGTTTATCCGTCGAAAACCGTAGTTAAACCATGGTGCATCCGTAGGGGACCGCGGATAGACCAGTATCCAAGGTCATCTGTGAGGTTTTCATCCGTCGTAGAACCGGCCAGACGATCCTTGACAGTGTGATCGGGGCTTTACTCAATTTGCAAATAACACGTCAACACCGTAACGCCGGTCAGCAAACACAGCCTATGATGTATACTTATAAACCAAGATAGGTTACATGATTCCCTTCAAGCAGAGGAAACCACAATCTTTTAAAATGATATTAACGAAAAGTATCTTCAATTTCAGTTTTCTACAAATGATCAGGCAAAAAAGAGAAAGGTCACTGCCAACACCGTAACGGGCATAATTATTATATTGATGTATTAAATGAATATGTTTCATTAAGAGATCATCATAAATGTATGCTTCGAATATAGCTTGGCATTTTAACATAGCTAATCAACAATAATGAGATAAAAATGTGTGTGGGTTTCTTTTTAATTTTGTCAACACCGTAATATTATTATATTACGATTTCGATCAAGTGTCTAAATAATCACATGTTCAAAACGAAATAGCTTTATAATGTGCTGAGGTGTCGCTAAACAACTATTCCTTTATAGTCCTATTGTTTTGGCCACTTAATTGTGTGAACATGCAATAATTGCATCCAACATTCTATTTTCCTGACAATTGGAAGCTTTCGCAGTGTTCCTTGTTAAAATAAATGAAATATTTCCATGCTATTTTGCCCTTTGATATGTTCATCACTTATAAAATAGTTCGATTTTTTTTTATTAAGAGAAAACAAAGTATGTCAACACCGTCACATGGCAACCATTGCTATCACATCCTGTTCTGGATAAAAGTTGATACAAATAATAAATTCCTATGTAAAGATCGCTGCTTGAATTTGAAATACATTTACCGGACCCCAGCGATAAAACATGACATCATATTTGAATTTTTAATTATTTTTTTTACAAAGGTACTACTATGCAAAGTGACAACTTCTGGGAGAATACTCCATATATATATATGCTTGTATGTGTATGTGTGTATGTATGTATGTGTGTGTGTGTGTGTGTGTGTGTGTGTGCGTGCGTGCGTGCGTGCGTGCGTATGTATGTATACATGTATATATACACACATACGCATATATATATATATATGCGTATATATACATGTGTATATATATATATATATATATATATATATATATATATATATATATATATATGCGTATATATATATATATATGTATATATATATATATATATATATATATATATATATATATATATGCGTATGTGTGTATATATACATGTATACATACATACGCACGCACGCACGCGCGCACACGCACACACACACACGCATACATACACACATACACATACAAGCATACACAGACACAGACACATATACACACCTACACACAAAGAAACACACTTAAAGCAAACGACAGACAAAACATGTAGACGCGCCGCTAACCATCGGTTGGGAAACTGCGAATGGAACACAGATAAAGGGAAGTAATTCTTGAGGTTCTAATGAGTAAAGTCACCAGTTTGCCTTCTGAATTAGATGGACTATGAACACTGTATGGGAGCGACACCGGATATTGGTACTAAGCGAAGCGATAGAAATGTGTGAGAAGGCTACACGTGAGGTAAGAATTCCGAGAAATACTACATTTATAAGTCACACACATGAACCAGATTTTACACATTCATTTATAACAATTTCCGCCATCAGCCAAACCTAAAAGTATACTGATTTAGTTGGATATATTTGATAAAGCTCATTAAACAGGTCATCTAGTACCGACAAAATGTTGCGTCTGTCAACTTGATGTGCAGTAAAAACAGTTTCTAATGACTTGGATTCATACTTATTATGTCATTTCTGTTTGATTATTTTCTACTATTAACGTAAATGTGCATATGTTTTAGTTTCTTTTTAAATGAACGTCAAAATCGCAAAGAAAAATATTTCAAATGTGTACGGCGGCTTGTATATTAGTAAAAAAAAATATGTGTACGGCATATTGGTATGGTAGTGTACGGCATACTGACAAAGACAGACCGCTAAAACATGATTATAATAGCGCATAGACAACGTATAGGTTCTCAGTTATTGATACAAAGTAGTGTAACCCACCCACCAGTCATAGGCAGTGGGTATACCGAATATAAAATTATTTTTATACCAAAGTTTATGTGATTAATTGTATTTACATAATACAAATTCAATTCTGGTTGGATCCAGCCATTTGGGACATTAATTATTTTCACCGTCTCAAACTACCTACTTGTAAAGTTAAAACACACTTCACTGGAACCAATACATGTCACTAGTACATACAAGACAAATCTACATAGTTATAAACCGTAGAAGCGTGCTTTCTGATTATTTCGGGATTTTTACCTTCGTCCTAGATGAACAAAACAGCAGTATGCTGTAGTTAATATCTATTTAGCATCCTATGTCTATTAACATATTTTAACTGACTCTTTGTACCTATTTATCAATAAAGTGGAAGGGCTTTTGACAACATTTTCATAAATAAAAATAATGCTGTAATATTTCAGAACATGGATGTATCCAATACATCACTGGTATTTCAGCTGAGATAGACATTAACCCGAAAGTGTTAGAAGATGTCCTGATGACGCGTGTGGATACACAACAAAGAACAAAAGCAACTTGAATAAACATGTAAAGAGGATGCACCCACAACCAATGACAAGTACTCCAATAAAATCGTCATCAGACCCTCGTACGTACATTTGTGACATGTGTGGGAAGATCTACAAAAATCGGTTGGCTATAATTTACATGTCAAAAATATACATACAAAAGATTTCATTAAAGAATTCTTCTATTTTTCCTATGCGTTTTAGTTCTATCACTGATGGAAGAAGTGAAATACTCTCTTTATAAACAATGTAGCTTTCATCTACAATGGCATGACACTGACTGTCTTCAAGTTCTGTAGTAGTGTTAAAATCTGCGTTGCTATCCTCAGAGACTTTGAAAAGTTTTGAACATGGACTGTCTTTTGGAGCGCTATTAGGTCGAGATAGATGTATCTTTTTCATGCCTGTTTTAATGGTAATTGTTCTCCCTTGCTCTTTACACAACTCTGGAATGATTTTAAAATTGCACAGTTTTGATGACGTTCCATCATGATGTGTAAATTTTAGGTACTTGTCTCTATGTTCAATCGTTAGGTGAGATATAATGTCTGTGAAAGTGGAACATATGCTTCGGCAATATGGGCAGCTGTACCTTAACATCCTGGAAATAGAAAAATAATTGCTTGCATAATATAATTGTTCAATTACATCGTATCACATCACCTTAATCCATTTTTTATAGGAACTTTTCGTTTTTATCACTCCATTGCCTCAAACGTTTCCGAAATAACTTTGTTTTTTACATGTACATATTGGTGTTGGATGTCTTGATAAA
>NC_054705.1:27066043-27091133 GCF_016097555.1 Gigantopelta aegis
ATATGTTTATGCATACAAACATATATTTGTTAATATATCGTCAGTTGACCTGTTTCGGCGAAGGACCTGTTTCGGTGGTTGCGTTGACCTTTGAATGGGGAAAGTACACCAATGTCTGTTACATTCACAGAAATGTTCGTAAAACTAAGGTTAAAATGAGTAAAGAAAGCAAGATTAAACTTAACCCACTCATAAACACGGCACATTTTTTAATACATTTTTTCTATGATTTTCAAAAACTGTCATTTGAAACAAAATTTTATTTTAAAAACTATTTTTGTTTGTTCTCAACTGTACTGCTATCTAGTTACAAAGTCACGTGATTGTCACAGTGCCTGCTGCAGTGCTCGCAAAACTCTCGTTACAGATACTTGCCAAAAATATATGGTCCTTATATGTTTTAACATGAATATATTTCTGGCTAACTGTTTATATATGGGGGCGAGACGTAGCCCAGTGGTAAAGCGTTTGCTCGATGTTCGATCGATCCCCGTCGGTGGACCCATTGGGTTATTTCTCATTCCAGTCAGTGCACCATCAAAGGCTGTGGTATGTACTACCCTGTCTGTGGGATGGTTCATATAAAAGATCCCTTGCGGCTAATCGAAAAGAGTGGCCCATGAAGTGGCAACAGCGGGGTTCCTCTCTCAATATACTGTAGAATACTTTATTTTCGCGGGATCAAATTTTCGCGATTTAATGAAAATGGGTCAATTCGCGAACATTTATTTTCGCGAATCTCCCAACCCCCATCAATAAAAAACCCCGGAAGTACAGATGTCAATAAAAAAAAATTAAAAACTGAACTTAGTTCTGCCGGTTGTTACGCTAATCTGTAGAACTGATCCTACATGTACACACGAGTGCTATACACATAAAACTTTATTGTCCTTATAATTGTTATAAAAACAAAAACCGAAAACAAACGAAACGAAATTTGAAAGCACAAGCTACTAGTACTCAGTAACTTAAGTTTGATTGAAACAATATTTATTGCCGTCAAAATACTAGTTCAAAACGGTTTGTGATTGGCTAACAGGCTAAAAATATAAATAAAATTGTGAAACATCTGAACATAGCCCAGTCCGGATTTTTTCACTTACACATTTTTAATATACTGTGATAATGCATGTTTACTTCCGTCGTTGAACACGTGTAGACTCTGTCCGATGAACTGATCGCTAGCACATGCGAAGGAAAACAGCATAAAGCTTTTTAGTGTTAGCATTGTTTTATTATCATGCATGTACTTGATCGTGTTCTTGATTTAAAGTTTTAAACAGCTTTTCTGTTTTGTGGTTTGTTCCGTGACAGGAGGGAGCACCGCTTTGTTACTACTAGCCTCGTACATCGGAAACTAATGTGGTATAGTTGAACGAGACTACATATTTTTTTATTTTTTTTTTATTTTTTTTTATTTTTTTGTCTGCCTTTATAAAAAGTTTATTTTCGCGTGGAATATATTTTCACGAATTTCATTCACACGCGAAAAACGCGAAAATAAATTCCACGCGAAAATAAAGTATTATACAGTAGTCTAGGGAGTTATGTTCATTTTTTGAAGGTTGCATTTTTTTGTGCTCAATTTAATAAAATTTTGGTCATATGTTCTCATGACCTACCTGAACTAGAAATCCATTGGTAGCATTTTTTCTTACCACTATTAAGTCACTATCTTAAAATTCAAAATGGCCGTCATTTTCATATCTTTTCTTTATAAATCTCCACTCCTATTTAACACAGAAACATATTTTTGGGGTCTATTTAAACGTATTATGTTAGTGAATTAAAATAATATTTTTATTATTCATCTCACATGGCAACCATCTTGAAATTCAAAATGGACGTCATTCCATTATATTTTTTCTCTATCTTTACTCCCATTAAAAATAGAAAAATAATTTTGGTATCAGTTTACATATATGAGCTCAGATGATTATTTTGTAAAAAGGAAAATCTGCTGCCAGAGACAATGGAACACTTATTCTATGATTGTCATTTTGTTAAAAAAAACCTATGGAAATCTATTGCAAATTGGATAACAAATACTATGGGTGAACATATTACTTTAGATAAACATATAGTTATCTTAGGTTTGCCTAATGAACAAAACAACAGTGTAGTAAACTGTATGATTATTAATATAAAATATTATATTTATTCTATAAAAATGCAAAAACAAAAATTGAACTTAAATCATTACAACGGACAATTAAAAACAAATTAGAAATTCAAAGGTGTATTCTGCTTAAAAACTGTGACTACGAATATTTTGAAACATATTGGAAGAAATGATATAATTTATTTATTGACAATTTTACATGAACTTTTTCAACTGTAGTTTAACGACAAACATCAAAAGATAAAATTTGCAACCCGTTATTCTTTTCTTTCACTTCTGATATTTTCGTTTTTCCCCTTTCTTCTTTCTCTTCTTTCTTGCTCCCAGAAATAATTAAAACTAATTACCGACATGTATGAAAACTGATGTACATGGATATTTGTGTGTGTGTGTGGGGGGGGGGGGGGGGGGGGGGGGGGGGGGAGGTAAGTAGGTGAGTGGATGAGATAATTTTTTTGAATGCAGTATATGTTTTAAACATGAACATTGTGTACAGGTAAATAGTCTGTATATATATATATATATATATATATATATATATATATATATAATATATATAATTAAATTATGTGTACGTCAGTGAGCTCAGGGCATCTCAACCCTGAGGAAAATTGTTGTCTAATCTTGGCAGCCATCTTGAAATTCAAAATGGCTACCACTTTAATATATTTTTTTAATATCTCAACTCCCGGTTTTTTTTTTTGGTTTTTTTTTATTGTCCCAGAAGAATACGTAGTGTTAGGGTTGGGGCCCTAAATCACTACTACAATACATAGCATATATATATTAGTAGTAACATATACAGGTAATTACATAGACATATCTAGTATGAAGAAATATTCTTCAAACTCCTCTAGGGCACTGACCTATATTGAAAAGAAAGATAGAGAAAAAAGAAAAGAAGAAAAAGAAGAAAAAAAAAGAAACGAAAGAAGGAAATATAATTAAAATATGTGTACGTCAGTGAGATCAGGGCACCTCAACCCTGAGGAAAATTGTTGTCTAATCTTGGCAGCCATCTTGAAATTCAAAATGGCTACCACTTTAATATATTTTTTTAATATCTCAACTCCCGGTTAACGTGAAGCATAATGTTTTGTGCATGTAAATTTCTGTATCGCATGCACTGGATGGTTTTCATTTATATAGTCAATGAATCATTTGCAGTAAGTATGCATTTTATTTGTTTCAGCCTTGATTGTGCCAATGTAGAAACAATTTTATATGTTTAGGCGGAATAAAATTGAGAAACGATTCATTTATAAATTGATTTACACTTTCAATTTCGTTTTGTCTAATTAGTGCATAATTAGTAATTACATCTTTACAAAATACATTTGAAATACATTTTGCGGTTTTAAGTAGTTGGTTTTTGTGAAAGCTGAAAATAGTTTCACTACCAAAGTCAGTTAATATAGTTTTTGTAAGACTTTGCCACAAACCATCTGATGTGAGTAGTCGCTTTATCCATTTCACTTTTAGATATCTGCAGAATGATATGGCATCAATCATTTTAAGTCTACCATTTTTATAGTCATTCATAAGCATTGTTCTTTTAATTTTATCACGTTTACCATACCAGATAAATTTATAAAACATTGTATTTAATCTTTTGAAAAATGTTCTATCTGGATCAGGTGGGACTGTGAACAAGTGAATGAAAAGTGGCAGAATTTGAGATTTTATTATAGTAATTTTACCGTTAATAGTTAGCGATCTATTTGACCATGTGAATAATATTTTACGTGCTCTGGTCATTTGTTTCTCGAAATTAAGGAAAGGCATTTCATTGAGATCTGTAGAAAAAAATATACCGAGAATTTTGTATGGCTCTTTTGACCAAGGTAGTGGTATGTGTGGGCAAAGTTTTTCAGTTGATCCTATTTTGGAGCCGATCCACATAGCAACACATTTGTCTAACTTAATTTTAAGACCAGAACATATTTGAAAATGTTTAATTATTTTAAATAATTCTAATAAAGTTCTTTCTGATCCGTCTAAAGTGAAATTCGTATCATCTGCATATTGAAATATGCAATATTCGATGTTATTAATTTTTATACCTCTGATATGTTCATTACGTTTTATTGCAAGAGAAAGTAGCTCGACACATAAAATGAACAAGTACGGTGAAATCGGGTCCCCTTGTCTACATCCCCGTTCACACTTAAAGAAATCTGAAAGGTACCCAAAGTTTATCTAGCACTACAGCTATCATTAGAAATCAATTTTACCCATTTTTTGAAAGATTGTCCAAAGTTAAATGTTTCTAATATTTTGTCTATAAAACCCCAATCAAACGTATCGAATGCTTTTTCAAAATCTATTGTTAGCAATAAACCTGGGATTTTATTTGTTTTACAATATTTCATAATATCATAAATAGTTCTAGTGGTTTCTCCAATAAAACGGCCTTTTAAAAAACCGGCTTGTGATTCGCTTATAATGTTTGATAAAACTGACTTCATTCTACTAGCGATAACACCTGACGCAATCTTGTAATCTACGTTTAAAAGTGTGATTGGTCTCCAGTTTTTAACCCTAACCCTAACCCTAACCCTTCCTTTGGGATACATGTTATAATACCTTGTTTTTGGAAATCTGAAAGTTTCCCGGTGTCCCAGTTTCAAATTCCTCCCGTATTCAAGTTACTCCCCGGTAATTTGTACCTAGTTTCAGATTACCGGGGGTTGTTTGAACCTAGTTTCAAATTACCGGGGGTTGTTTGAACCTAGGTTCAGATTACCCCCGGGGTAGTTTGAACCTAGTTTCAAGCTACCCCCCTTAGTTTCAAACGACTCCCGGGGGTAGCTTGAAACTGGGGGGGGGGGGGGGGGTAACTTGCACATATATGGTTTCAAATTACCCCAAGTTTCGGATTAACCCATTTAATATCTCAAACTAGACGGCGATTCATGAACGTGTTGTGAATTAGACTAATTTTACATAGTGATATTTCCTGGGGAGAAAAATGGTGAGTGACTGAATCATTGTTTAGCGTCCGTGTATATACACAGACGACGTGATGTCGACGCAGGAAGGGGCTATACGTAAAATATAATAGGACAGACATATTATGTGTTCTATTATTTACGTATTGACTATTAACAGGGTTTGTATTCTCGAAATATTTGCTTAAACATAAATTCTGATATCCACTCTATCTAGGTTTCCATACTTTTTTATGCAAAATATGTGTTCGTGTAATATGAATTTTCATATTTTATAGGAATACTTAATATATATATCAACGTTTCGATGTAAAAAATATATCCTATTTATTGGTTGTTGGGTGGGTGTAATTTGAAACTACGGGGGGTACTTTGAACCTAGGTTCAAATTACCCGGGGGGTAATTTAAACATATTACAGGTACCGGAATTATATGCATGATTAATAGAATGACAGACGAGAGTGCCGATATCTTTCCAAAAGAATTTATAAAATTCAGCTGTAAAACCGTCTGATCCTGGACTTTTTCCATTTTTCATATTTTTTAATACGCTCTAAACTAATATAACTTTCACAGCTATTTTTTTCAATTTCTGATAATTTTATTTCAGTAGCTAGAAAATTGTTTTTAATTTGTTTTGATTGTTTATTGTAATTATTAGAATATAATTTTTTTAAGAAGACTGAAGTTATTTTTAAATTTTCTAAATTGTCAGTTTGTACCACATTATCATCGTCGAATATTTCCGATATGTTTTTGTTAATATAGTTTCTTTTTTCCAGTTTTGTGTCATTGAGTGAAATTTGTAATATTATAAGGGAATGGTCCGATTTGTAACTTATGTCTGTAGGGCATTTTTTAAATTGAAGCTGAAATATCCTCTGAAACCAGGAAATAGTCAAGCCTACTTTGTTTAGTAACATTTTTAAGAAGCCATGTGTACTGACGTTTATCTGGGTTACCTATTATCCAAGGGTTGTTAAAGTCTAGATATTTTTTTATTTCTGCAATACACTTATGGGATAAAATATTGTTTCTTTGTTTATAGTTATATGTGTCTAACGTATAATCTTGAACCACGTTCCAGTCACCTGCCATAATAATTGAACCCGGTAAACGTTCTAACTGATCTTTAATGTTTTTGAAGAATATAGGGGAATCCGAGTTTGAACCATATAAATTAACTAATGACAATTGATATTTTTCTATAGTGATGTCCATACTAATATAATTACAAACTTTCCGAATTTATACGATTTACTGTATTCTGATTGGCTGACGTCACTAAAAAACCAAGTGTTATCCTTCCATAAACCTCATAAAAATACGTCATCACGGAAGACCACGATCGAAATAACCGCACAACACCAACAGTCACTACACGTAAACAAAAGTTAATATCAAGGTCACTTTGCGATAGAAAAAAACAAGACAAATCTGCACATGAAATTGTTTCATTTTTTAAAAAGAAGTTATAATAAAGATATATACACTGTTTTTGTTGATTCAATACTTATTTTTATTTTTAGCGGACAATTTCCAATAGTATGTATACATGTATTTCTACGCTTATTTACAGAACATGGTTGACGGTAAGAACGAAAGAAATAATGTTTTAGTGTTTTAAGGTACACTTCTTGTACTGTTTGTAATTATAAGAATTGTTTCTCATTTTTTAGGAATTTATCGATGTATAAAAGTCACAAATGTAGTATAAAATCGCTTCGCTACGCTACGCGATTTTATACCATTTGTGACTTTTATACATCGATAAATTCCTAAAAAATGAGAAACAATTCTTATATAACGACCATTTTTTTATCACATATAAGATGATTCACTGTATATTCAAAATTATTCTTAAAAAGTATTATAACACCAGCGCTATTTGAGCTTCCATGAGAAAAAAATAGCATTTATAACCCCATTCTGCAGCCCAACGTTTCTCGTCTTTTTTTAACTATGTGTCTCCTGCAAAAAAACTAATGAACACTTTTTACTACGTACAAAATTGAAAATATCTTGTCTTTTGTGATCAGATTGAAGAACTTTCACATTCAGCGAGAAAATAGTTATGTCGGACATTTTTGCCGTTGTAAATGTACGACTTAGTTACCTTGAAAGTGTGAAATAGAGAGGCGGCATTAAAAGTAAGTGTTTTCAACCTGAGAAACAAGTCCATCGAATTAGTAAAGTAGAGAATAGCTATTTGAAAGAGAAAAATTAAAAACGAAAGTAAATATCTGGGTAAGATGACTGGAACCATATAGGCGATAACCAGTCACCAAAGCCATGCTACTTTGTGCGAACATGTTTATGTCGGTGCTGCTGATCAGATGAGGAAAGTAAACGAATGGTATGAGTGAAAAAAACAAAACAAACAAAAACCATTAGAAGAAGTTTGCTGGCGTGGCGGTCTATTTTTAGATTAAAAAATCATTTATGACGCGCATCCGTCTAAATATAGACTAGTTACCTGACTGTCTGTGACCGAGCGGGACTAGACCACTACAGAGAAAGGGTGTAATCATACAATATTTACCTGTGCACTACAGGACAATTCTGCTGCACGTTGACACTCGGAGTTGATTGTTTGTTTATTAGGGGCATTTTAATCTGTACATAATGTTTTATTTTGTTTATTTCAGTTTACAATTAGTTTGTTCTTTCTTTCAGACTGACATGCAAACTGAAATAATTATAATTATCTTCATAAATCAAGGCTAATATTCGTTCCTCGTATTCAGCCTTGATACATGTCGTCAAGAAATCGTGCCACAAAACGCTTAAATTTCATTGGATGCGATGAGATCTGATTGCAACGAATCGCAACGCTCCTTAAAGATTCCCTTGTTAATGTAAACAAAGATGGCAGCGTCAGCGTCCGTGGAAACGTGTCGTGTTTGTCACGATATGTTAAAAAAAAGGTTTCGGCGGTTAATTTTTGATATTGCTTTCAAGATTGTCACATGTTACCGATGCTGTGATTGGTCAGCGATGTCATCGTGTAAGGGACATAATCGGTGTTACAAATTTTCTTCCAATAGAGGGCGCTAGTAGTGGATATCAGTAATCTTGACTACATGTATCAAGGCTGAATACGAGGAACGAATATTAGCCTTGATTTATGAAGATGTAGTTCACCTGACTCATGCACACACTTCACTATCGTTCGCGTCACGGCAATCGGCACCTACGTTTTCAGCAATCATTTTACTTCTAAAAAAGAAAAAAAAAGATCGCTCCTATTCTTTTAATTTTTGAAATAATTTACTTTATATTAAAAGAAACAATTGTTCCTTTTTAAAATTTCCAAAACGTTTTTCCTTTTTTGACTATATGTCGACCCAAACTAAAATAATCAAGAAAAAAAAAAAACCGGAAGTAGTAAGGGCCGGTCTATAGGGGTTATCGATTTCACTATTGCATCATCCAAGATGGCCGCCAATCTACGCCGTAGGGGATGACGAAAGATGACGCAATGCTGACGTCACTAGGCCCCGCCTCTAGAAGGGTGTGTACATGTACTGATGCAATGCTGACGTCACTAGGCCCCGCCTCTAGAAGGGTGTGGGCACATTTATTTTAAGAATTGGTGTAATACTGACGTCACTCTTACAGTGTACCTTCCAGTTTTTGTTTTAAGAACCGATATAATGATCAATACAGTAGTTTGTCCAAATGTGTATTTGAAGACAAATACTTAAAAGACGTATGTTAATTAATATCCCCCACCCCTTTGTTATTATATAGCAGCTTATGGAAGAGACCGTTCATCGCACCCAACATTGAATACCAGTATCCCAGAGAAGAAGAAAAAGTAATGTTGGGATGTGAAACGTTAATAAATGATACATTGATAAATGTATTACACATTTATCAGCAAAACCATTCCTATGAAGTCTTGTTTAGTATTTCCAAAAAAGTGTAACATACTCGATCAATGAAAACAACAACATGATTCATAGGCGCGCGTGTGTGTGTGTGTGGCATCGACCAGTATGATTGAACATCCGATTCTGAATGGGATCATATTATTATGGTGCTAACGTTCCAAGAGGGTCGGCAATGGAGGGGGTGCTAATATACAACGTTTGTATAAGCTGAATGGAGCGTGTTTTATGATATTCATTACTGCTTGATGCTCTGGCCCTAATATCTGACCACTTAAAGAATTTGAGAACTGATTTACAGAGTGCGACTGAAACCGGATACGCACACTTACGTTTGAACTCTAGACGTGATAAAAACCAGAAGCAATTCTGAAAGGGAGAAAACAAACAAAACAAAGACCCTGTGTGCTACATTGTACGTCCATGTATGTTTCTGTTATGATACAATATAAGTGTATGGGTTTTAACAGGTTATTTCGATATAAAAACCAGAAGTAATATATTGTTCACACACACACACACACCCACACACACACACACACACCTCTCCCCCATAATTTTCCCCCCAAGTTGGAATTACTTGTAGTATGAACATTTATAATATATTCCGTCAATGAATCATGTTCGACACCAACATTTCAAATACAATCTGACTCCATAGTTTGTAAGTTTGCGGCGGGGGGCGGCGCGGCGGGACGGCTGCGGTAAGCGGCGCGCGGCAAGACCGATGGGATGTCGCGGCGGGACGGACGGGGCGGCTGCACGGAGGGGACGCAATGGCGCGGGCGGGACACACACACACACACACACACACACACACACACAGACACACACACATATACACACACACACACAGACACACACACACACAGACACACACACACACACAGACACACACACACACAGACACACACACACACACAGACATACACACACACAGACACACACATATACACACACAGACATACACACACACACACATACACACACACACGCACGCACACACACACATACACACACACGCACGCACACACACACATACACACACACACATACACACACACAGAGACACACACATATACATATACACACACACACACACAGACACACACACACACACACACAGACACATACACACACACACACACAGAGAGACACACACACACACACAGACACAAACACACACACACAGACACACACACAGAGACACACACACACAGAGAGAGAGAGTACGCCCAAGAGAAAGGGACAACCCCCCCCCCCCCAACGACAACTTGCATATATACATGTTATAGATATGTATATGTAAATAATGTACATATTCATATGAATAATCACAACAGTGACATTTATATAGATTATTAAATATCACTCAAATATTATTTGTGATGATGACCATGAAGTGATACGGATGATGATGATGGTGTTGATGATAATGATGAATAGCAATTTTAGACGCAGTCTAAACTAGTAAAATAAATAGAAAAGTGCACAAACAGTCATTTACAAATAGAAACGTGTCATAATAAAGTAACTATTATCCTGTTCAATTATTTAGACCCAAAGTTTTTTGCAAATGTTACGTTTATTTCCTATTCGATATTTGTTTTCTTTGCATTTACATGAAAACAAACCCAAACCCCGATAGGTTTTATATACAAATCATCATGTAAAATGCACGAAGTTGACTTAATTCCACTTTTTAAAAATCTCTGTGTGTTCGGAATGCACGTTATTTCTCCTATAAATAACTAAGGTAATTTGCATATCAAAAGATTGGGATCTGAGGCTACGTGAAGGCCATTATAGCTTGTTTTACTAAATCAAGGTTATTATTGTTTTGCAGTGTGTAACAGCATTGTCTAATCTTTCCGTTAAACATAGATGTAAACAAACAGAACATGTAACCCTTTCTTGTAGGTGCATTATATTTAATCAATTTAGCTAATGTATTATGTATTTTTATTTTATTATATCAATTATATATTAGCATACCATACCTAACCTAACACAACTGAGGTGTAGCACAGTAATAAACACAAATCACCTCACACACCGCAGGAATGTGCTTTCCAGATTTATAAATAAATTTAATGCAGGGCCGGACCCAGAAGACCGGGGGGGGGGGGGGGATAAAATGTCAAAGGCCACCAACATCAAATAATAATAAAAATGTTATTTAATTTGCCTCTAAATTGGGAACTCATACGTATATATATATATATATATATATATATATATATATATATATATATATATATAGTATTTATGGTGGTGCTAGGGGCTGGGGTTTGGGGGTGGGGTGTTACATTTGTAATGCGAAAAACCAAAGGGCTATTGTTCGGACTCGTATGGGTTCAACCACTTTTTCATCCCGCAGACACAGCCCTGAATGTCCAAAATACGATAGCATTGCTTGGTCAATAACATCATTATTTCGATCTATGACTGCACGTGCTATTGTAGCAATGTGTAAACCACGTAAAATACAAGTTAGGTAGGGTATATAAATTCATTGAAAATGTATTAGTCGACATTCTTGTTATTGTTATTTGAGGAAAAATATGGGTAAATCGAAAAACACTTCAGTTGATGTAAAATCGTGTATTAAGAACGTTTTCGATTATTGTGAAGATGAATATCAGCGCGGTAGACCTAGGTATGCTTCTTATCGAATTGTCGATCGAGTTGCCGCTGCACTTAAAGTTTCGGTTTCAACAGTAAAAAGAACTGTGAAAAATCTAAGCTCTACGAATCCGAGCACAGAAATCACTGTTAAAAAACGCGACCGAAAACTCATCGATTTATTTGATAAAGATGTTATTAGACGACGAGTATACAGATTTTATAGAGAGGGCGAATTACCTACATTACATTAGATTAACGTGGCTTTAAGGGAGGAATGTGGAATCAACATATCCATATCAACTTTACGAAGAACACTCCATGACCTCGATTTTAAATACCAACATATTTAATTGGCAGCCATTTTGAATTTCAAGATGGCTGTCATGCCCAAATGACTAAATAAAATGTTATCAACGAGTTCATTGACCTCAACAATATAAATAGACACAAGAATTGTGCTTCTCTGTTAACTGGGAGTCAAAATATATGTAAAATATCCCGAAATTATGGCCATTTTGAATTTCAAGATGGCCGCCATGATCAAATGACTGAAAAAATGCTACCAATGGATTTCTAATTCTGGATAGTCTTAAGAATAAAAAGAAATACATTTTACTGACTTGAGCAAAACAAATAAAAAATGCAAATTTACATAACTGCCTGGACTAAAATCTGTGTGGTCCTTAACCATATGTCTGACGCCATATAACCGTAAATAAAATGTGTTGAGTGCGTCGTTATATAAAGCATTTCTTTCTTTCGGTTTATATATTTATTAAACCTGAAAATGCAGCTTTTATTTTTAACCTAACAATTTCACCATTATAACCATTCATTTGGTCAACTTATAACACGATTGCAAGACATCAGAATTGTTATATTCGTTTTCCAAAAATGTTATTTGTTAACATTGCTTCTCGACGACTCCATTTTGTAATTTACACTAAACTATTTAAAGTTATATTTATAGATTATCATAAGTACATGTTTTGTTGAAGAACATACATGTTTTGATACAAGTTGTTTTGGAAAGTTTTGTCTGTAAGCTATACTACTAAACGTTTCACTTACCGGAACTGGTAACGTAGTTAACATTGTTTACGGTTGATGCATTCTACAGCGTTTGACGCACGTGCCGTTAACTCTGCTACATAGCTGACCGTTTAGGCCTAGTGCTCATTTGAAGCGTAGCAATACTAATAAAAAGATAGCTATTTGGATGATAGCTGTCTGTTTATAAATATTGATATGCTTTAGAACCGAATTCTTATGCTCACCGAAACTGGTCTCCCTATGATACAAATTAACATACTTGATAGATATGTCTATGTATCGATTTACATATATGTTGTCAAGTTACGCGAAAATAAGGTTGATACATTTGTCTTTTGTCTTTATCCTAATTGTGGATATCATGCACATGAAAAATAATCAAATAAAAACAAATCATAACATTAAATTAGAAAATGATTTCGTGCCAGAATACTAAATGAATTGAGAAGTGGTAATGTGAAACTTTGTGTAAACTATGAAGATATTTACAAATTGCAACAGCAAATGAGTTAGTCTTCAAGGTCTATATATCTAGTACCATTATAGTAACCACTGCAAACTAACCTGTGTTCATATTTCAGTCATATTGCACTCGGTGAAGTCTTTACAGCATGGCATTCTCCACATATGTTGTCTTCTCATCCAAACGGTATCTCGCAAAGAGGCATTCAAACATTTACAACCGAAAACACATCAGATGTACAGACATTAATTGTTAAGCATGAAACTATTTTTTCAACAAGAAGTGTCGTACAATGATCCATCCAAACCTATCCATCCAAAACAACCCATCCACACCCATTGATTCATTCATTGTTTGACTGAGACACCCATTGATTCACTGGTTGATTAATACGTTACCTACTTGTATACAGACTCATTGGTTGATTAATACGTTACCTACAGGTAGTTCACTGGTTGATTAATACGTTACCTACCTGTTTACAGACTCACTGGTTGATTAATACGTTACCTACCTGTTTACAGACTCACTGGTCGATTAATACGTTACCTTCAGGTAGTTCACTGGTTGATTAATACGTTACCTACAGGTAGTTCACACTGGTTGATCAATACGTTACCTACAGGTAGTTCACACTGGTTGATTAATACGTTACCTACAGGTAGTTCACTGGTTGATTAATACGTTACCTACCTACCTGTTTACAGTTGTCCGTTGGACTAACGCCCCTGACGACTAACCTGAACGAGAAGGCGTCGACGGTTGCTCTACTCCCACTCACATGTATCAACACGTCCAACACCTTCGCCATCACGAAAAAGAGCCAGAACCCCTTCTACTGCGATAAGTGCTTCCAGGTGCTGAAAGATAAAGATCCATCGAAGCCAGGTATAATTACATTTTTGTTACAATCATTACAGTTTAAAGTGACAGACGCTAGTTTTTAAACATTAGGGATTATTTTTCTCTATTAGAGCTGTTTTAGATCATTTACTTACATTTTATTGTTTACAATATCCATTTTTGTTCATTTGAAGTTTTTCTAGTCATCCTAGTGTTTGTAATACCTCGAAATAAATTTTTGATACTTAAAAAACCCCGCACGTACTTATGAGAAGTAGCGGTTATCGATCCAGCTACGTCTAGTTTTAGATAGTATTTCCTCATTTAATCATCGTTGGAGACGACTGCCGTGGATATTTTCTATCCGTTATACGGTGCGAACAAGGGTTGGATCTAATGTGACAGCACATCGATCTCCTGTATAAAATGTACAAGTGTTTGTCTGTTGGTTTAACTTTCATTTGAGTATGTGTTCACAGTTATCAACGTTTTCCACACATACAGATATTCAGGGTGGTTGAAACTATATCCCGTCCCATCCTCTTACAAAAATAGTTTGACGTAGAAGAAAAGTAAACGTGTTTTGGAAATTTTTGTTTACTATTTTTGTGTCCAATTTAGAAAACAATCGGCTCAGAAATAAATAAAATGTAGTAAATTGAAAAAAGGCGCTTCCTGTGGGACGGACTATAGGTATACACAAGTTACGATTTGCATGGGACATCGCATCAGAGTCTAGTTTACGATGATATCGCATCAGGGTCTAGTTTGCGATGACATCGCATCAGAGTCTAGTTTGCGATGCTTTGTGGCTACCTGCGTCGTTGTACAGATTTTATGGGAACTAGGTTTAAGAACTGAATAATTGAATTAGACATACGTTAGTTTTATTGATTGCAGGTTATTGGCTATGGTTCCATTCGGGCGTGGCGCCGCTCGATTACACGTCCATCAACCTGTACACTATTGACATCGAGTGTGATGACGGCACTGAAAAGGCAACCGCATCTATCACTGTGAACATCGTCCCAAATCAACAACCGAAAATAGCTCAGTCTACAGGTCAGTATAGTGTGGGTGTGCATATATCCGCACACATACACACCCCTCCCGACAAAAAAAAAGAAGAAGAAAGGATAACCCTGCTAAATATTATATAGAAAAGGTTGTTTTTGTTTAGCGATACCACTAGAGCACATTGACTTGCTATTGCATGTCAGACATTTGGTCATTTTGACATAGTATCTTAGAGGGGAAACGCACTTTAAAAATTGATTAGTAGTACTGAATATTGATTTATATTAAAAGTATAGGGACGGTAACTTTGGTATTTCCACTGGCGTAATGAGGATTTCATATTGGGGGAGGACCAACCCATATTGGGGGGAGGGCCAACCCATATTGGGTAAGGAGAAACCCACACTATGTATGTATGTATGTAGGTAGGTAGGTATGTATGTATGGTTTTATAAAATTTTATACAGTAAAATCATTTGGAGCAAGGATGTTCAACCCCATCCCTCCACACGCGCCTATTGTGCGTATATTAAATGTGTGAGTATGCAGTCTGTAAACACAGAATAGCAGCCGGTGCTTGGAAATTGTGTCCATGATAAACAAACTCCAACTGAGCACTTGAATGTTTCTAAAGTTTGTTCATTTGTATTGTTAATGACACCACTATCAAACATTTGTTAATTTCCGCTTGTAGTCTTCAGAGGAAACCTGTCTTACTACAGCCTTTGATATACCAACATCAGTCATGGACACTGATTTGAATGTGGGTTGAGGGGGATTGCATATATTTGCGCTGTTTGTATCTTTAAATCTATGACAGAAGTAAAATTTATATATTAGGATTAATCATTTACTGCTTTAATAACGTGTAAAATATGAAACAAGTGCAATGATATTTGTTAATATGTCAAGATATATAATGAAACAGCTTAACCTACTTCAATCGTATGGCCGAAGACTTGAACTTCAATTATTATACAACGTCAGCCAGAGGTCAGCCACTGACAACTGTCCCATTTCTTAACAGAGCGGTTATGTGTGGTATTATTGTTGTTTGTAAATCAAGTTCTGTACCGATTTGGTCAAGATTTAGTAAGTATGTGTATATGGGTTGGGGAAGGTAATAACTGCTAAATTAATTAAATAAATCATGTACACGGATGTTTGTGTGTGTGTGGAGAGGGGGGGGGGGGTGAGTAGGTGAGTGGGTGAGAGTTTTTTGAATGCAGTATATGTTTTAAACATGAACATTGTGTACATGTACATAGTCAGTATATATATATATATTAAATATATTTAAAATGTGTGTAAGTCAGTGAGGTCTAGGCTCCTCAACCCTGACACTGCCAAATATTTCTGGGGACAATAAAATTTAGAGAAAATAAAAAAATAAAAAATAAAAAATAAACTAAAATTAAATAACATATAAACACATGCTGCCAGAATCTGGATAAGGAAGGACATGTTTTATTTAACGACGCACTCAACATTATATATACGGTTATATGGCGTCGGACATATATTATGGTTAAGGACCACACAAAATATAGAATTTATTTATTCATATTAGCTTAGCTTAGCTTAGTAACTGGTTTAACGTGTCCACATACCACTAGGGTTTCGAACACGCCTATCCCGAGTCCGGCCTCCGATAGGATCGGGGGTCTGACTCGGGACAGGGATATTCATATTAGCATTACTACCAAACAGCTATATATGGTTGCAAATGAATCACTACGCATTTTACATGTATTATAACTAATTTTGTGGATAGAATGATGGAAATAAATGGTAAAAAGGTTTTAGATCAGCACATTTTGCCCTGATATCTATATCATTTTTGCCCGAATTTGAGGCTTTGCACCAGTACTAGGGGGCAGTTGCCTCCCCCTGCCCTCCCCCCCCCCCCCCTCCGGCACGCTTATGTATAAATATGCCTCAGTAATAGGTGACAGTGTGTATGTGTGTGGGGAGGGAAGAATTATTGCTATAATTAAATAACATATAACTATGAGTAATAGGTGAAAGTGTGCGCATGTATGTGGGTTGGTGGTAATTATTGCTGTAATTAATGTGTGTGTGTGTGGGGGGTGGGGGTGGGGAGTGATGTACAGCTATTATAGCTTGTGAATCCGTCATTACCCCATGCGGTTGTATTTTTTATTATATGTGTGTATGTGTATGTGTGTGTGAGTGATGTACAGCTATTATAGCTTGTGAATCCGTCATTACCCCATGCGGTTGTATTTTTTATTATATGTGTGTATGTGTGTGTGAGTGATGTACAGCTATTATAGCTTGTGAATCCGTCATTACCCCATGCGGTTGTATTTTTTATTATATGTGTGTATGTGTATGTGTGTATGTGTGTGTGTGTGTGTGATGTACAGCTATTATAGCTTGTGAATCCGTCATTACCCCATGCGGTTGTATTTTTTATTATATGTGTGAGCAATGCTATTTGTTAATATGGCAAGACATTTAATGAAACAGCCTAACCAAAACACATTCTGCACGCGCCATTGCCCTTAAAGGAATGGATAGGTATGTTTTAAACAAAAAAGAGAAGTTTATTGTCGTTTGGATATGAAGTTCTGGGACGATTTGGCTGAATTGTGGTAGTTGGTTAGGTGATAGTGATGGAATTATTTAATTTAGGTGTCACTCTCTCCTAGTGACACCATTAATTTAACTCATGTCATAGGGTTTTACGTGCACATTCAGAACAAGCTGTTGTAGCGCACGCCTGTCGTGGGCACAAGAGCCGGCCTTGGCCGGCTCCTCCGTCCATGACAGGAAAGGTGGGGGGAGGGGAGAGGAGGGACCGCCTGAACTGGCAGGTGCAAGGGAGCAATTTTGATTGAGGAAATTTGGCACAATTTTAAACGGTCGGTCGAGAGGTAAATGGCCGAGCTAATATAGGTTTTGATATTAGTGAATCGAGAGTAGCTCGTTAATTATAGACCTCTATGATGCTGGGTGTCTCCTTAGGTTGCCCACAGGGCCCCTATAAAGGGCCCGACCGCCTCCGGTCGCGGCACGATAACCCAGGGGAGACTCGTGCAATTGTGTAGTTGGCACTGGCAGGCAAGGCAGTTGTTCCGGGTTGGTCGACAAGATGTTGTTGGCGTAGTCCTCCGTGTCCTCCTCTTTAGTGTCACCAAGTACAAGTTATCACCAGCATTACGTCTAATCTCATTGCTAGTTCAACTGAGAGTCTCCAAGCATTGTCATATCTAACGGTTCTTAAATCATTCGCTACCGTCCCGCCGTTGATCCCCGGGTTAGAGTGCTTGTGTGGTCGAGTGCTTAAGGTCGCTCTTCCATCCAAGAGATGTACAGGCGGGTGGTTTTGAATAATTGTTAATTTATTGCTAAATTTGTGCCAGCTAATTTGGCTAGGTATATGCTTTTACTTTTGTCGTTTCACCGTTCTCTCCCCGGGTTGGAATACGTGGTCTGTTCGAGTGCGTAGGGTGGATGTTCCATCCAGGAAGTCACGGGTGTCACGAGTTAAGCAGCGTATTAATTACTTATCTTAATTATAGATCGCCACCTACCTTCCGTTGGTCCCCCGGATTGGAGTGCATGTTGGTCGAGTGCAGAAGGTCGCTCTTCCCTCCGGGAGACATACAGGCGGGTGGTTTGTGATCATTTTCTAGTTTTAGTTTTTAACTTTATGACTGTCAGGAGACCGGTGGGTATGCTACGGTTTCCCATCCTGCCTGCAATCAGTCGGGTTGGGGGTCCGCGTCGACTGAACGCTGGCAAGGCGGGCAGTACGTGGCACTTATAGTTTTGGTTTGGTGGACTGGACGAATTGATATACTGCTTTGAAGGTTTTATGTTTTATGTTTTAGATATTTATCAGGATTAAGTAGAAAGTTAGGCGTAATTGGTTTGTTATGGTTGGCTTTGGCTATTGATTCTATCATTAGTTTTCTCTGACTGTTGTGTAACGTGCAATCCAGGAGATAATGTTTCATGTCTTCCCGGGTGCCCGGGTGCCCGGGTTTTTATTGGTGAAAGAGCAGCTGTTGAGCTGCGATTATTTAACTATGCGCAATTTAGTAATTATTTTATCCACATAAGTGTTTAGGTGTTTAGGTCGGATAGAGTTGACTAGTGGTTTGATGTTATAGTGCCATGTATTGGTTGTTAGGTCCCAGTTGGCCTACCATTGATTAATGTAATGTTTTCTTGCTTCTGACATGAGTTCTGAAATTCCTAAAGGTAGTGTTGTAATTTTACTAGTGACTGAAAGTGCAGTTTTGGCTCCATAGTCAGCTATTTCATTGCCAATTATCTCAACGTGAGCTGGGACCCATTCGAATACTACTGTTAAATTGAGATGGTTTAGTTCATGAACTTTATTGTGGATAGCTGCGAGAATGTCTGGTCTGGTAGATTTATTGGTTTGAAGTGATTGGATAGAGCTAAGACTGTCTAAGAAAATAACGCTTTTTGAGTATTTTTGTGTTTTGATCCAGATTAGAGCTTCATGGATGGCTGTCAGTTCTGCTGTATAGACTGACAGATTATCTGACAGCCTGGAGTGTTTAACTAATTTAGAGTGTTTAGATATTTTTTCTTCAACTATTGCAAAGCCAACCCTACCGTTATCTGGATTTTTTTAGCCATCCGTGTAGATATGGATGTGCTCAGGGTAATTTTCGTTGGCTGCGGCTTCGAACAGGATTTTCTTAAATGGTGGAAATGGAGTTGAATCCGTAGCTTGTTTAATTAGATATGGTGTGTGGCACTCGACTCGCTGATTGATATGGTATAGTGCCGCTGGCGTGTTATCTATACCTACTTCTATTTCTATTTTACTAGCTTTAGTGGCGAAAGAATCGTTAAGATTTTGATTGGTTTTGAATACTAGTCCTGGTTTAGCTATGATAGGAGTGAGTTCCTGAACTGGGTGATCTAGTTTAAGAGAGTGGATTTTTAGATGTTACTTAAGATGTTGAAGATTGCGACGATATTTCAGTGGCATAATGTTAAACTCAACTTCTAAGCTGTCCGCTGGTATTTGATGGAACTTTAGTTATGATTCTAAGAGCTTGGTTTTGAATAACATCTAATTTATGTAACAGTTTGGGGGCGGCGCAACTGTAGGCTTGGACTCCACAATCTATTCTGGAGAGTATGCATGCTTTGTAAACCACAAGCATTGCCTCTGTTTGCGCTCCCCAACTGGTACCTGAGATGGCTATTAACAAGTTCAGAGTATTTTTTGAGTTCCTGACTATGTCATTGATATGGTCACTAAAGGTTAGTTTTGAGTCAAAAGTTACACCTAGAAATTTAATTTTTTTTACTCTTGGAATTATTTTATCACCTGATTTAAGTTGGTGATTATCTGATTTATTGACTTTATTAAAAAGCATGTAGACAGTTTTAGTTTCTGTTAGTTTAATGCCCCAGTCCGGGGCCCATTTGTTAAGTCTA
Organism: Gigantopelta aegis; assembly: GCF_016097555.1. NCBI lineage: Eukaryota > Metazoa > Mollusca > Gastropoda > Neomphalida > Peltospiridae > Gigantopelta > Gigantopelta aegis. Next base: position 27,086,469 of record NC_054705.1, read on the forward strand.
TTTATATCAGCTTTAATACCGTTACTATGTAGTTTATTTAGTAGACCTTGACGCCATACCATATCAAAAGCTTTTTCAATATCTATGAATATTGTTAAAACCTTATGCAATTTGTAATCTAACTATTTGATCTATTGTTGAACGTTTAGTTCTAAATCCGCTCTGTACATTAGTTATTAGGTTATTTTCGAGTAGGTAATTGTTGAGTCGTTTATTAATACTAGTTTCTAAGGTTTTGCACATGTGGGACGTGAGTGTTATCGGTCTATAACTCCCTGGGAGGGAATGGTCTTTTCCCGCTTTAGGGAGACTAAAGCATTCTGCATGTTTCCACGCAGTGGGCATTTGACCCTCCCTCCAGATTCGGTTAAAGAGCGATAACACTACCTTTAGGGCTACGTCCGGCATGTGATTGAGTAATGTGTAACTTATTTGATCAGGCCCGGTGGCAGTACTTTTTTTTATCTTTAAGAAATGTTTGTAATTCTAACATTGTTATCGGTTTATTAAATTCTAAGTTATCAGTAGTTGGGTGATTTGCTGTTTTAGTATCATTAGTTGGTAAAGAGTTATCTTTCTTAAGTTTCTCAAAAAATTGTTTAGGAAAATTTTCGTTTCTACTGTTTTTACTGAAAGTTTTACTGAGAAGATCGGCCTTTTGTTTATTAGTAGTTGCTGTTTTATGTTTTGGAAGGATTGTGGAATTAGCGCGTTGTCCTTGAATAGCCTTAATTTTTTTCCACATTTCTCTAATAGATGTTCTATTATTAATTTCACCGCAAAATGTATGCCAGCTGGCTTGTTTAGCATTGATGATAAGCTTACCTACTTCGTTTTTGGCTATTTTATATTTAGTGTGATAGTCTTGTTTCCCTGTTTTTTTATAAAGTTTACGCATCCTGTTCCTAAAGCCGCATTTGGATTTAATTTCGTCCGTCCACCAGTTAACTGGTCTATATTTATTGAAGGGTTTAGTTTTAAGAATATTCTTTTCAGCTATTTCTATTATTTTATTAGTAAGTTTATTAGTGGCGTCGTCAATGTTTAAGCTATTTTCTAACTTAATTGTGCTACACTCGCTTGTAAAGCCAGCCCAGTTAGCTTTATTAAATTTAAATTTATGTATACATTTTTCTTCTTCTGTATAAGTAGTATTAAATTTATAGCTGGTTAGGATGGGGAGGTGGTCGCTATTGAGAACTTCTAACACCTCCCATTGGGCGTTTGCACCTATATTGTTAGAGGTGATAGTTAGGTCAATGGCGGATGTGCCCAGATAGTCGTGTATAAAAGTAGTACTGCCATCGTTGAGACATACTAGATTGTGTGTATTGATGAATTCCTCTAGTATGTCTCCCTGTGCGTCGGGGTGCAGACCTCCCCACAGTGTGCTATGACAATTAAAATCGCCTACAAGAATTAAGTTATTGTTTGAGTTTATGAGTTTATTGTAATCTCTTAACGTTAGTTGATTATGGGCTGTTCCCGGTGGGCTATAAACATTGATGATATCAATAGGCATTTTATCGTTTTGTATAGTAAGTCCTAGGACTTCTAAGTTTTTATTAATAGAATCATATTTAATTTCAGTATGCGGTATGGTATTTTTAATTAGAGTGGCTTTTCCATCTCTGGTACTATTTTCTCTATTTTTATAATAACTTGTATATCCTGGAATTTTAAATACTTTAGTTTTTTTTTTTTTATCTTTAGTGTCGATTCCTAGCCAAGTTTCTTGCAGGCAAATTATATCTGGCTTGATGTTGCTAGTGCTAATGAGTTGAATGAGTTCGGCACCATGTCCCATTGAATGGAGGCCTTTGGCGTTCCATTGGAGAACGCTAAGGCCCTTATTTCCTTGTTTGAATTATTAGCGGGGGCGTATGGAGACTTGTCTCCCATGACGCTGGCCCGATGTGATTGCTAGGTCGACCACCCGCAATTTGGGACACGTTGGGACAAACTCAGCGTCCGTGTGTATGTACTGGTCAGTGCCCGCACCTATGGAATACGCCTCCACGTCGGCGACCCGTGGTTTGGTGGTCGTGGTTTTAGTCAGTGGTGTGTGTGGGGGGGGGGGGGGGGGGGGGGGGGGGGTAGGGGACTTGGGTGAGTCCGTCGCTACATTAATATCAAGCACCTGGCTTACTTGGCTACTCTCGGGAATCATGGGGCTAGGCCCTTGCTCCTGGCTAACTGTGGGGTTAACTGAAATGGCTTCCATTTTTGATATTCGGTTGTTTAAGAATTTTGCTACAGAGATTTAGATTATTCAAGTATTGGAGGAATGCTAAAATAATTATGCAGCCTAACACTCTAAATTCAGTATTCAAAAATGACAGAAAACTACAGTAATCTACGTCTATTCTGAAAATATGAACACAAAAATTTCAAAATGCAAAAGCTAACAAGAATTAATTTCTCTTATCTTAGTCCAAAGTTAAAGAACAACTCCTAAGTCTATCCGGTTTAAGGTTATAGTAGTAGCAAGGAATCTTTTATATTTACTATCGCACACAGGGTATAGCACATACCACGCCTTTGTTATACCAGTCGTGTGCCCTGGCTAGATTGAATTTAAGTCTTAACAACTTCTACTAAAATAGTGAATTGCCATAATTGGATGGAGCTGCGGTTGGACACAGTGGGGGTGGGGGGGGGGGGGGGGGCGATGAATAGGATATCAGTGGTTAGGGTTTTTGCAGGCCATAGGGCATAGGCGATTTGGCCTTAGGTTTCTGTGTAGGGTCTGGCCTCCCCTCGCCTCCAGCCTCTATTTGGTCACACTAATGTTCAAAATATGATTGGTAATTTTATTCTTCAGTATTTATTAACCAGCTTTTCTGGGGGCTTGGACCAACCTTGTCATCCTTCCTCCGAACCTCTTGGGTATAACAATTTTTTTTTTTTTTTTTTTTTTTTTTAAGTAGTTATTGCTGTAATTAAACAACGCTTAACTATGAGTCGTAGGTGACAGTGTATGCGTGTGTGTGAGTTGGGGAGGGGGTGAATTATTGCTGTAATTAAATAACACTTAACTACGAGTAATAGGTGACAGTGTATGCGTGTATGTGAGTTGGGGAGTGAGTGAATTATTGCTGTAATTAAATAACGCTTAACTACGAGTAATAGGTGACAGTGTATGCGTGTATGTGAGTTGGGGAGGGGTGAATTATTGCTGTAATTAAATAACGCTTAACTACGAGTAGTAGGTGACAGTGTATGCATGTATGTGAGTTGGGGAGGGGGTGAATTATTGCTGTAATTAAATAACACTTAACTACGAGTAATAGGTGACAGTGTATGCGTGTATGTGAGTTGGGGAGGGGGTGAATTATTGCTGTAATTAAATAACGCTTAACTACGAGTAATAGGTGACAGTGTATGCGTGTGTGTGAGTTGGGGAGGGGGTGAATTATTGCTGTAATTAAATAACACTTAACTACGAGTAATAGGTGACAGTGTATGCGTGTATGTGAGTTGGGGAGGGGGTGAATTATTGCTGTAATTAAATAACGCTTAACTACGAGTAATAGGTGACAGTGTATGCGTGTATGTGAGTTGGGGAGGGGGTGAATTATTGCTGTAATTAAATAACGCTTAACTACGAGTAATAGGTGACAGTGTATGCGTGTATGTGAGTTGGGGAGGGGGTGAATTATTGTTGTAATTAAATAACACTTAACTATGAGTCATAGGTGACAGTGTATGCGTGTATGCGACTTGAGAAGGGGTGAATTATTGTTGTAATTATATAACACTTAACTATGAGTAACAGGTGACAGTGTATGCGTGTATGTGAGTTGGGGAGGGGTGAATTATTGTTATAATTAAATAACACTTAACTATGAGTAATAGGTGGCAGTGTATGCGTGTATGCGAGTTGGGGAGGGGTGAATTATTGCTGTAATTAAATAACACTTAACTATGAGTAATAGGTGACAGTGTATGCGTGTATGTGGATTGGGGGAGGGGTGGATTATTGTTGTAATTAAATAACACATAACTATGAGTAATAGGTGACAGTGTATGCGTGTATGTGGGTGGGATGGGGGTGGATTATTGTTGTAATTAAATAACACCTAACTATGAGTAATAGGTGACAGTGTATGCGTGTATGTGTGTGTGGGGGTGGGGGTGGTGGTGGATGGGTGGGTGAATAATGTTGTAATTAAATAACACTTAACTGAGTAATAGGTGGCAGTGTATGCGTGTATGTGGATTGGGGGGAGGGTGAATTATTGCTGTAATTAAATAACACTTAACTATGAGTAATAGGTGGCAGTGTATGCGTGTATGCGAGTTGGGGAGGGGTGAATTATTGCTGTAATTAAATAACACTTAACTATGAGTAATAGGTGACAGTGTATGCGTGTATGTGGATTGGGGGAGGGGTGGATTATTGTTGTAATTAAATAACTCCTAACTATGAGTAATATGTGACAGTGTATGCGTGTATGTGGGTGGGATGGGGGTGAATTATTGTTGTAATTAATTAATATAGAAATATATCTGTGTAAAGTACAGCTAATTATAGCTTGGGAATCCGTCATTGCGTTTATATTTATTATTATTATTATTATTATTGTTGTTGTTGTTGTTGTAGTAACTTGTACGAACAAGATCCTGGCGGCTAGTGTGAAAGCTGGGGACAATGTTTTTGCT
>NC_054705.1:28028833-28071313 GCF_016097555.1 Gigantopelta aegis
AAAGAATGCCGCCACCGAATGGGGTCGATACTTGGACTCTAGTATCTGAGGAGAGTTCTCTACCAACTGAGCTAGATCCCGACCCTCACCCCAAAGACTTTGAATTCGCTTCGATGCGCTGTCAGCGACAGGTTAACGATAGAATCCAAGTTCAGCTCAAAGCGCACCAGCTTTAGGGAAACCGAATTTGGGACCCAGGGGCAAATATATCTAGGTACTAAAATGTACTAATATGGTCACATTACATTTGGATTCACGGTTGTGTGATAATATATATATATATATATATATATATATATATATATATATATATATATATATATATATATATAGAGAGAGAGAGAGAGAGAGAGAGAGAGAGAGAGAGAGAGAGAGAGAGAGAGAGAGAGAGAGAGATTAAATTGGCAAAAGAACACACGTCACGATAATTATTTTAAAACCACCTTATACGGTCAACTAAGAAAGTAAAGGTCATCGAAACTGACAAAAGTCCTTCAGAAATGGCTTAAGTTAGCCTAATTTCGATTTACATCCCCAAATTATGTTCTTATGGTCTTGGAGCGGACATAACGAAGGACGTTTTTCCATCATTAAAGGTGCATTCTCAAAGTTACATATTGCGTATGATGAATTAAGAACATAATTAAAAAGGGCATTTAAAAAAGGCGCGGGGTTCGTGGGACCTCTGTGACGCCCCCTCCCCTCTCGACCCGCCAGTGTAATATACTGACACAGAGAAACATGATATCGAATTCCTTAAAGGGACAGACCCTAGTTTTTAAACACTAATGCATATTTTTCACCTAAACTCTAGTTTCAACACGTAAAAATGGACACTAAGTTTGGTTAATTTACACACCTGTAACAAATTTGGATACAACAGAATGAAACAAGAGTCTTAAAAATTGCGCCTCCATAACCGTTACTTCTCAAACGCACGTGCCTTTTTTAAAATATGAAAAATACCTTTTATGGTATTAGAAACAACATAATGACCAGAAACACTTCGGTTCTACGGAAATGGATAATCTAAATAATAAAATATAAGTAATGCTTGATTTCAATGATCATAAACTGCTTTAATGCTGAAAAATTGTTTAATAACTAGGGTCTGTCCCTTTAAAATACTGCCATGTTTTTGTTGTCAGTATGGAAATACAATCACTGAGACACCAAGTTAACCTGTCGGTCAACCTTATTACAATCACTGAGACACCAAGTTAACCTGTCGGTCAACCTTATTGCAATCACTGAGACACCAAGTTATCCTGTCGGTCAACCTTAATGCAATCACTGAGACACCAAGTTATCATGTCGGTCAACCTTATTGCAATCACTGAGACACCAAGTTATCATGTCGGTCAACCTTATTGCAATCACTGAGACACCAAGTTATCCTGTCGGTCAACCTTAATGCAATCACTGAGACACCAAGTTATCATGTCGGTCAACCTTATTGCAATCACTGAGACACCAAGTTAACCTGTCGGTCAACCTTATTGCAATCACTGAGACACCAAGTTAACCTGTCGGTCAACCTTATTGCAATCACTGAGACACCAAGTTATCATGTCGGTCAACCTTATTGCAATCACTGAGACACCAAGTTATCCTGTCGGTCAACCTTATTGCAATCACTGAGACACCAAGTTATCATGTCGGTCAACCTTATTGCAATCACTGAGACACCAAGTTATCATGTCGGTCAACCTTATTGCAATCACTGAGACACCAAGTTATCCTGTCGGTCAACCTTATTGCAATCACTGAGACACCAAGTTATCCTGTCGGTCAACCTTATTGCAATCACTGAGACACCAAGTTATCCTGTCGGTCAACCTTATTGCAATCACTGAGACACCAAGTTATCCTGTCGGTCAACCTTATTGCAATCACTGAGACACCAAGTTATCCTGTCGGTCAACCTTATTGGATTCTCCAGTAATATAAATTCATAAGCAGTAGTAGGCTAAAGGAAAATATTTCGATATAACTTTTTGTGGGGATCATCTTTACATTTCATAAGAACAATTTTAAAAGTGAAAATAATAAAATGGGTCATTGTGCCACTTTGACACTGCCCTTCTAATCCTGCAAGAAGAGAGTGTGTGGGTGGCTGGGTGGGGAAGGCTGAACGCGACTTAGATATTGTGTATCTCAAGAAATAGATTAGAAACAAAATACCTATCAGACTGAGCCTGTTGGGCTCGATGCCTCAGGCCCGCCACTAAAGACAGGTTAAGTTAATACACATGATTTTGACGTTTGTTTCTTCTTGGTTTAATGTCATTTATGAAAACAGCGATTTAAAAAATAACACAACCCCCCCAAAACCCAAAACAACCCCCACTCCCCCCCCTACCCCCCAAAAAAAAACCCACACAAAAAACCTCACCCCAAACAAACAATAACAGTTCTGCAAGATTAACGTTTTATGGATAGCGGAATAATATATTTATAAATTTGACCGTGTTGGCCTACTGGGTGCAGAAACATGTTTTTAAGCTCCCTGTGTTGGACACATCCGCTACGAAATTCAGACATTGTGCCCAAGACAGACATGCTTGAACCTTCAGTGGATGTAATGGGAATGGGAACTATTTTAACGTGCCCACGTCCTTACAGTTCGGGCACGCCCACCATGGATTCGGGTTCTGGCATAGCCAGTCCGCGATTCCATGGCGGGAGGGCAGTGGATGTAAGCACGTGTAACAGGGTTGATTGATTGATTGGTTGATTGATTGGTTGATTGATTGATTGACTATTGATTTTCAGATTTAATAATCTACTTCTTAATGAAGTGATTACTTATTCCATTGTTAAATCTATATTGTTCAATATGTAAATAATATGCTGGATTACAGATTATATAAACTTGAAATGCAAAATAATGTTTTAAAAATACATTTTCACATCATTTTGTCGCTTTAAAACAATTTTTCTTATAATAAATAAAAAATGCCTAACGACTCTAGGTTACACATGCATGTTTGTTTTGTTTAACGATAGAAATAGAGCAAATTTGTTAATCATCGGCTATTGGATGTCAAAATCGACTACTGTCAAGAGGAGATACTCAGTGTCGGGTTTATAAGGGGGCAAAGGGGGCAACTGCCCCGGGCCCCCTGCCAGAGGGCCCCCCAGACTAAGGACTTGCTTTGTAAAATTATTTTTTTATTTTTTATTTGTCATGTAATTTAATTTCTATGTTGAGGGGCCCCCGAACCTGAAGTGCCCCGGGCCCACAAGGTCTAAATCCGGCCCTGGAGATACTAGTAACTAAAATGATCCGCAAACTGCGATTTCTTCAGTTATAATTATTTTAATTATTATTTATTTTTTATTTGTTTGTTTATTTTTTTTAAAATTACAATGTATTTATTTACATATTTGGGGCGGTATTTAGCTCAGTCCGTGGAGTGTTCGCATGAGGTGCATGCGTTGCAGGATCGAATCACCTCGATGGATCCATTCAACTGATTGGTTTTCTCGTTCCAACCAGTGCGCCACGACTGGACAAAGGCCATGGTATGTGCTTTCCTGTCTGTGGAAAAGTGCATATAAAAGATCCCTTGCTGCATTAGGCCGAGGTCGACACCTGCGCCCATGACAGGCGTGTGCTACAACAGCTTGTTCTGAATGTGCACGTTAAAAGTGACCTGATTAGAATTGTTTTTTAGCGGGTTTCCTCTGATTACTACGTGGCAGAATTGCCAAATGTCTAACATCCAATAGTTGGAGTGGTAGTATTTATATAATATGTGTTTATTGTTTATATAATATGTGTTTATTGGCCTCTAACATGACATACTATTAGATTACTGTTGGAGTGGTAGTATTTATTTATGTAATATGTGTTTATTGGCCTCTAAAATGACATACTATTAGATTACTGTTGGAGTGGTAGTATTTATATAATATGTGTTTATTGGCCTCTAACATGACATACTATTAGATTACTGTTGGGGTGGTAGTATTTATTTATATAATATGTGTTTATTGGCCTCTAAAATGACATACTATTAGATTACTGTTGGGGTGGTAGTATTTATTTATATAATATGTGTTTATTGGCCTCTAACATGACATACTATTAGATTACTGTTGGGGTGGTAGTATTTATTTATATAATATGTGTTTATTGGCCTCTAAAATGACATACTATTAGATTACTGTTGGGGTGGTAGTATTTATTTATATAATATGTGTTTATTGGCCTCTAAAATGACATACTATTAGATTACTGTTGGGGTGGTAGTATTTATTTATATAATATGTGTTTATTGGCCTCTAAAATGACATACTATTAGATTACTGTTGGAGTGGTAGTATTTATTTATATAATATGTGTTTATTGGCCTCTAAAATGACATACTATTAGATTACTTTTGGGGTGGTAGTATTTATTTATATAATATGTGTTTATTGGCCTCTAAAATTACATACTATTAGATTACTGTTGGGGTGGTAGTATTTATTTATATAATATGTGTTTATTGGCATCTAAAATGACATACTATTAGATTACTGTTGGAGTGGTAGTATTTATATAATATGTGTTTATTGGCCTCTAAAATGACATACTATTAGATTACTGTTGGGGTGGTAGTATTTATTTATATAATATGTGTTTATTGGCCTCTAAAATGACATACTATTAGATTACTGTTGGAGTGGTAGTATTTATTTATATAATATGTGTTTATTGGCCTCTAAAATGACATACTATTAGATTACTGTTGGAGTGGTAGTATTTATATAATATGTGTTTATTGGCCTCTAAAATGACATACTATTAGATTACTGTTGGGGTGGTAGTATTTATTTATATAATATGTGTTTATTGGCCTCTAAAATGACATACTATTAGATTACTGTTGGAGTGGTAGTATTTATATAATATGTGTTTATTGGCCTCTAAAATGACATACTATTAGATTACTGTTGGAGTGGTAGTATTTATTTATATAATATGTGTTTATTGGCCTCTAAAATGACATACTATTAGATTACTGTTGGAGTGGTAGTATTTATATAATATGTGTTTATTGACCTCTAACATGACATACTATTAGATTACTGTTGGGGTGGTAGTATTTATTTATATAATATGTGTTTATTGGCCTCTAAAATGACATACTATTAGATTACTGTTGGGGTGGTAGTATTTATTTATATAATATGTGTTTATTGGCCTCTAAAATGACATACTATTAGATTACTGTTGGAGTGGTAGTATTTATTTATATAATATGTGTTTATTGGCCTCTAAAATGACATACTATTAGATTACTTTTGGGGTGGTAGTATTTATTTATATAATATGTGTTTATTGGCCTCTAAAATTACATACTATTAGATTACTGTTGGGGTGGTAGTATTTATTTATATAATATGTGTTTATTGGCCTCTAAAATGACATACTATTAGATTACTGTTGGAGTGGTAGTATTTATATAATATGTGTTTATTGGCCTCTAAAATGACATACTATTAGATTACTGTTGGGGTGGTAGTATTTATTTATATAATATGTGTTTATTGGCCTCTAAAATGACATACTATTAGATTACTGTTGGGGTGGTAGTATTTATTTATATAATATGTGTTTATTGGCCTCTAAAATGACATACTATTAGATTACTGTTGGAGTGGTAGTATTTATTTATATAATATGTGTTTATTGGCCTCTAAAATGACATACTATTAGATTACTGTTGGAGTGGTAGTATTTATTTATATAATATGTGTTTATTGGCCTCTAAAATGACATACTATTAGATTACTGTTGGGGTGGTAGTATTTATTTATATAATATGTGTTTATTGGCCTCTAAAATGACATACTATTAGATTACTGTTGGGGTGGTAGTATTTATTTATATAATATGTGTTTATTGGCCTCTAAAATGACATACTATTAGATTACTGTTGGGGTGGTAGTATTTATTTATATAATATGTGTTTATTGGCCTCTAAAATGACATACTATTAGATTACTGTTGGGGTGGTAGTATTTATTTATATAATATGTGTTTATTGGCCTCTAAAATGACATACTATTAGATTACTGTTGGAGTGGTAGTATTTATATAATATGTGTTTATTGGCCTCTAAAATGACATACTATTAGATTACTGTTGGAGTGGTAGTATTTATTTATATAATATGTGTTTATTGGCCTCTAAAATGACATACTATTAGATTACTGTTGGGGTGGTAGTATTTATTTATATAATATGTGTTTATTGGCCTCTAACATGACATACTATTAGATTACTGTTGGGGTGGTAGTATTTATTTATATAATATGTGTTTATTGGCCTCTAAAATGACATACTATTAGATTACTGTTGGGGTGGTAGTATTTATTTATATAATATGTGTTTATTGGCCTCTAAAATTACATACTATTAGATTACTGTTGGGGTGGTAGTATTTATTTATATAATATGTGTTTATTGGCCTCTAAAAGGACATACTATTAGATTACTGTTGGGGTGGTAGCACAAAGACAAACCATTTCTCATTAATGGGAATACCCTGGGTTATCAGCAGTAGCAAATCTTCTGTTTGCCCCGACCCTCATCTGCCAACACAAATACAACCAATATTATTTACACTAATAAAGCAGGACAGCTGCTAATGTCCATTAACATTGTAGGGGCGGCAGATTATTCCACAACACCCTGTGATCTTAAAAAAACTGGCAAGTATTTTTGTATGTGGAGATAGACAGTGGTAATCAGGAATCACTTGTGCAGGCCACGAAAAGAAAGGACTAATTAACTTAGAAAACACTCCAATTATCATGTCAGTACGTGGGTTAATGTATGGACGAAACATAACAATTATTTCGACACTTTGACAGTGGTGGTTTATTTTGTATTGAAAAATAATATATACTTATTGCTGGCTTACTGGGATGGATATTATTACAGAACATTGCGATGCATCCGCAAAAATCAGGTATGTTTTGTTTCTTCAGTTCTAAGACTAATTCCTGACGTGACACGTTAAGTATTACGTAACCACCAGCTCGCCAGAGGGAGTATTCACTGGGATGGTACAAAATGGCTGCACTTGTAGCTGACTTACCCGTCAGAGACACATGATTGCCAGGTTAATTATACGTCACAGTGTAATCGATTTCCACCGTGCTGTTTTTTTATTAGACGTATGACATTGGTCATCACCTAGGAGCAGCCAGTCGTATGTCTTGAAATTATTAACACACGTACGTGTGTAAACAACTATGCATTATGAAGAATAACGCATGGTGTTCTCACCAACGGGTGTGTAAGAAAATGTAATAAAATGTTTGCCGAAAGTCTTTTAACGTATCTACAAACTCAGGACAGTCACTTTAATTAATGTGTAATATATGTACGTGATGTCATAGGAATGGATTATGGAACATTTCGGCAATCAGATTCACATTGTTAAAGCTAAACGTTTTTTTAACGACACCACTAGAGCACATTGATTTCTTTATCATCGGCTGATCACCAAACATTTATTCAATACATATATTCTTAGAGAGGAAACTCATTTATTCATTAGTAGCAAGGGATCGTATATATGCACCATCTAACAGACAGAATGGCACATACCACGGCCTATGATATACCAGTCGTGGTGCACTAGCTGGAACGAGGAATAGCCCAAATGGGCCCACTGACAGGGATCAATCCTAGATCGACCGCGCATCAGGCGAGCACTTTACCACTGGGCTACATTCCTTCAGACTTTTCCGACCAGTCGTTGCGATACAGACACGTCGCAGTGAGTCTGCGATGGTATTGAGTGTCTGTCAGTTCGCTTTCCTAACTACCGTTAATTGGGAATCCAGTTTTGTGGAAAACCAGGGCCCCGTTCCACAAAGCGATCTTTGCACCAATATCACCTTAAGTTCATAACTACTTTATGTACTTAAGATGATCTTATCGCTAAGATCGCTTCGTGGAACCGGGCCCTGGTTGGCCGAGTGGTTAAGGTCGCGGGCTGTCAAATGCCATGCGAATCGGTGCAGTATGTTGTGTTTTAAATTCTATATAAAACTTGTTCGTCTACAACCACGTGCGGCGACACGCCACTCTCTGAGATGTCTTTTAACCAGCTTTAGTGCAACCACGTGCGGCGACACGCCACTCTCTGAGACGTCTTTTAACCAGCTTTAGTGCAACCACGTGCGGCGACACGCCACTCTCTGAGACGTCTTTTAACCGGCTTTAGTGCAACCACGTGCGGCGACACGCCACTCTCTGAGACGTCTTTTAACCGGCTTTAGTGCAACCACGTGCGGCGACACGCCACTCTCTGAGACGTCTTTTAACCGCTTTAGTGCCACCACGGGCGGCGACACGCCACTCTCTGAGACGTCTTTTAACCGCTTTAGTGCAACCACGGGCGGCGACACGCCACTCTCTGAGACGTCTTTTAACCGCTTTAGTGCCACCACGGGCGGCGACACGCCACTCTCTGAGACGTCTTTTAACCGCTTTAGTGCAACCACGGGCGGCGACACGCCACTCTCTGAGACGTCTTTTAACCGCTTTAGTGCAACCACGGGCGGCGACACGCCACTCTCTGAGACGTCTTTTAACCGCTTTAGTGCCACCACGGGCGGCGACACGCCACTCTCTGAGACGTCTTTTAACCGCTTTAGTGCCACCACGGGCGGCGACACGCCACTCTCTGAGACGTCTTTTAACCGGCTTTAGTGCCACCACGGGCGGCGACACGCCACTCTCTGAGACGTCTTTTAACCGGCTTTAGTGCCACCACGGGCGGCGCCACCACGTTCGGCAGTACGCCACTCTCTGAGACGTCTTTTAATCGTGCTTTAGTGCAACCACGTGCGGCGACACGCCACTCAAGCGGCCCTCACATATCAGCGGGCGTCCGCCGGGGGATTTAGAGCCCGTGGATGAATCGGGCGAATTTCATGTCTGCGACGTGTGACCTCACATGTTAGACGTGGCCCGGGCTGTGCCCTTTGAACATTGGATCGCAGTGGAGACAGTGCGGCCGTCAGGGCGTCGGCCGGACGCCGCTAGATAATCTGGCAGGCGCCGGCTGATCAAAGAACAGATCGGTAGGCGTCCTGGCGGAGCACTGCCGGGCGACTGGCGATTGATGTTGGGCTTCCCCCCGGCGTTCGCGCCTCGAGTATATATAGATGCGTTATATAAAGTTTTGGGGGGCCGTTTAGAAGCCGCGGGGGGGGGGGGGGGGGGGGGGGGGGGGGGGGGGGTTGGGACCAGCGGGGCGCCCGGCCGATGTTGTACAAATCGTCCGGGATCAGTGAGGGGGCCGTGGGGGTCCCGTGAAAATGCCTGTTTACGCAGGCCGCTGGGCGGAGCCCTAGCCACATTTCTACGTGATTGCCACGACCTAAAATCGCCCTTGGAAAATCGCAGATTTGGGAGTCAGGTTTTAACGTCCGCGGGGTTCGGGCGACCCCTAAAAATCGCAGCGGAGCCCGTAGAAATCGGGCAGCGTCCGGCCGGCCGCCTCGCGAAAATGCCCTTTTTGGCCTGTTTTAGGAGTCGCGCGGGTACCGCGACCGATATGTGAGGGCCGCTTCACTGAGACGTCTTTTAACCGGCTTTAGTGCATTTTGTTTATTGTCAGTGTGTTGGGCTGCACACCACATTCACTTTTGCATGCATCTGAGGAACATTTTATGTGAGGATAAATTCTGCAAAAGATAGAACAACGTCGAGAGGGCTACAGGACTGCTGTTTTCTGGTCACTACAACACAAACACTCAATAAAGGCTGATCGCCAAAATGTCGTTTGTGCCTACTTTTAAACATCACAGACACATTTCAAAAGGTGTGTTATTATTATATTGTTGTTTCTAATCAACACCTGAGCTGCAACGCGGAGAATGATGGCGTGTTGCCATTAAATACTGTAAGAAATCAATATCGTCAGACGTCGAAACCATCAACGTCGTTCTACCTGGCGAACACGGAAACACGTTGATGGACGTCAATATTGGGAAGCTACCCATTATGGTTATATTGAAAACACCTAAAGGTCAGTTTCTCAAATTTTCTCATGTTTTTATTGGTTTATTACCGGTCCAACCGGGGTGAACTGTTGGTTTATATCTCCGCTTGTCTCTTTGTCTGTTGGTATGTCTGAAATATATATTTTTCGGACTTTGTTTTCGCAATATCTGGAGATAATAAGCTGAAATTTTGTGTACTGCATTGCAATGTAGAGTAAGAAAAGAAGTGTTAGTTTTATGGGGATTTGGTCACATTTGACAGTGTTATCGCTTTTGAACTTTGGATATATAGTTTTTTGGACTTTGTTTTTCGCAATGCCTTAAGATATTGAGCTGACGCTTCATGTTCAGCTTTAACATGTAAATGTACAGATCCAGTTTGAGTCTCTAATTTAACAGAATGATCATTCTTGAAGTTTGACAGATATTACAAACGTCTAGTAGGGTCTCCTCGAGTACTCGAACACGGGCTGAGTCTAGAAGGATTCGAATCCGTTCATAGTACACGAGTACCCGTGCAAGGAAGAGCATTCTCAATTAATTCTAATTTATAACGTCATAATCATCTAGTGGAGGGTACTCGAGTCTGGGTCCCCGAGTACTCCTGTCCAATCTGTTGGACTCGTGGGGGTCCTAACGTCTAGCGTGTGATTTCCCAGACCTTTTTGTGCAATGCATCAAATTAATGAGCAAATAGTCGCATTCTGGCAAAATGAGCTGGACTCAAGCCTTTTCACCATGTATTGTCCATAATTCGACTCACAATAGTAGGTTTAATCCATATTCACGAACCCAACTTAGGTGAGGGTTAATTATCTTTCATGAATCCATGAGCCCAATAGCGGCGAGTTAATTATCTTCCATGAATCCATGAGCTCAGTAGCGGCGAGTTAATTATCTTCCATGAATCCATGAGCTCAGTAAGGGTGAGTTAATTATCTTCCATGAATCCATGAACCCAGTAGCGGTGAGTTAATTATAGACCAGTAAAACTATGCTGAATATGGCCGAACCTAGAACAAATTGCTACAGAAGGTTTTTTTGTTTTAAACAGTTCCCTAGAGCCCCCTCTACATCATATTAAAAGTTACCCCAAAGTTACCCCCCCCCAAGGGCCTTAATTTGCATAAATTCAAGATGGCCGCCATGTCAGAATTCAATGTACAGCAAACTTTTTTATGTGTGGTTTTAGAGCCTATAAATGTATGAACAACAGATAGGAATGTTATGCCAATCTATCAGTTAGAAGTGCTTACGTCATGATATGACGTCACTATGACGTAGTTTTGCGTCATGACATGACGTCGGGTACATTTTTAGTTTGGGGTTCAAATGCATCACCAGTATGGATCGCGGTTCTTAATTGATAGTTTGAATAATCATGGGCTATGCGTGTCCTATTCAGAGGTACTGAACTTTGCATCAAGTGCGGCTTGTTTTAAGGGCACAGATATTCCGATAGCTGGACACTTTGGACAGTACATAGCAGACAATGTTGACCACAATCTGAGGACTTTAGATGGACGTGGTACAGTCCATGCAATGGGCATCATAATGACAATGACCCCTGGTATGCCAAAAAGACAAGGTGCTATTCCGCGACTAACCCAGATCTCAACAACAGGCGGACTGGAGGATGCCAAAATTGCAATTCACTGCTATAGACACCTTAAAGGGAAGAGCCTTCCATTGGTATTCAAGAAATTGCCCCTGGTCGAAGTGGCCGACAAACAGCATGGAAAACTGGACACTTTGTGGAAAGTATCATGGTCCCTTCGACCACGGCCCCAGGCTGGAGTGGAATGATGCAGGCGTTGCGCAAGGGGGACCATCCAGGGAAGGCTAGTGTTCACTTCCTTCCTATGTTGGATCTTGACCCAACTGTTATGACATGCATTTATTCTACACTCCACTTCGTTGCTACTGAAAGCAAGCGTCAAGGCACAGTTCCAGTGGTCACATTCGACCAGCTCTCTGGTGGAAATCTAGAACAATCATTCTGAATGAAGATGCAGCCAGCATTCTCAAGCCAATCATTCTGATACTTGGGGGTTTTCACACCACAATGAGTTACTTTGGCAGTATCGGTCACATAATGCAAGGATCGGGCCTGAAGGAAACGCTGGAGCTAGTTTATGCTGGCAATGCTGTGGAGCACATGTTAGCTGGAAAGGCATATGCAAGGGCTGTTAGAGGACACGTCCTGGTAGACGCTGCTTTAAATGCGATCCTCTTAACACGATGCTATGGTGTACCAGTTTTTTCAGGAGAGGAAGACGTTCCAGATACCTCAGATGACCTTCGGGAGGCCCTGAAATGCTGTGATGCTTTCCTGGCAGAGGAGATGACTGACGAAGTGGTTTGCCAGCAGGATGTATTTGACTGGATAAAGGAGAAAATGGAAGCAGAGAAAGAATGTTTGTCCGAGTTCCCAACAGGAAGACTCTGGATCCAGTACATGGGGATGGTTGAGTTGTTGAAGACGTTTCTGAGATCTCAAAAGACGGGACATGCATTCCTATCTTGCCGCATCTGGACATAACTTCTACGTGAAATCAGTGCAGATCCATCTTCAGGATATGCTGGAATTGAAAGAAACAAGCGCTGATGTCTACAACAAGTTCAGTTCTTGTCTTTTTGTCATTCGGCGCAGTGACCGCTTCTGGGCTGGGTTGCCAAGTGATCTGGTCATCGAAGAGGCTCTTTTGTGGACAATCAAATCCACAGGGGGTTTGACAAGAGGCCGGGGTATGGAAGAGAAGCAGCGGACACGCTGGCTTCTTGCAATGCCCGCCTGTGCTGACATCAATGAATCAATGCAGGAACTTACAGGTGCAAGATACAGTACTATTATCCTGTTCAATTATTTAGACCCAAAGTGTTTTGCAAATGTTACGTTTTTTAAAAAGTGGAATTAAGTCAACTTCGTGCATTTTATATGATGATTTGTATATAAAACCTGTCGGGGTTTGGGTTTGTTTTCATGTAAATGCAAAGAAAACAAATATCGAATAGGAAATAAACGTAACATTTGCAAAAAACTTTGGGTCTAAATAATTGAACAGGATAATAGTATCAGGTTTATAAGGCTTAAATTAAATGTTCATCCGACGATGCAATCGTGGGGCTAAAACAGTTTACTCTGGGTTTGAATTCCACTAGAGGCATGTTATTAATCATGATATCACCTAGGATAGTTATATAGAGAGACTGTTTATAATCCACATAGGGGGCGGGATTTAGCTGTCGGTTGAGGTGCTTGCTTCGCAGGATCGAACCATCTCAGTTAATTCATTCCTGACTGGGTTTTTCTCCTTCCAACCAGTGCACCACATCTGATCAAAAGCCGTGGTATGTGCTTTCCTGTCTGTGGGAAAATGCATATAAAGGATACCCTTCTGCATTAGGAAAAGTGAAGCGGGTTTCCTCTGTTGACTACGAGTCAGAATTACCTATTTGTTTTTGACATCCAATAGCTGATAATTAAATAATCAATGTACTTTAGTGGTGTCGTTAAACAAAATAAACTTTAACTTTGTTTACATTTAGATTTCACCTCACATGGATGATGGTACACACGTAATGCCACCAGGCAACATACCGACAAAGCATGGATGCCTGCTCGTGTCAAAATGTTTTTATTCACCATTGATCTGCATGGTGCTTAACTTTTGCGCAGGTGTATATTTACATTATTTAAGGCATTGTTAGCCTTTACGCTGTTTGTTTACCTGTTGTTAGGTACAATTGATTGTCCAGTATTGATGGGAAGTTGCTTCCTAACCGCATGCGAACAATGCAAGCGACTCCATTGATGTATTTAAAATACTGGTTTCAATCGTCAATACAGTTCAATTCAATTGGTTTCTGTATACTGTAGGGCACATAACAACACTACTGCATACAGCACAGAATATGAACCTGGTGAATGGTGAATTATATAAAGCTATGAAATCAATAGGCAATACAACATAACAATGAGCATCAATTATTAAGCAGGTAGATATATATTAGGTTTGGTGAGGGACAAAGCCAGTTTATTGATCAGCGTTTTGTTGTAGCAACGGAGGAATTTACAGATGTTGTTAATGCTGTCATGCTTGGGTTACATAATACTAAGCTTAGACTAGCAACTGTCACGACGGAGTTGGCTACAGTTGCGTTGTAATATCCCCCATTTCCAACTTACAACGCTTGTGCTTAGATTAACAACTAATGGCCGTAGGAGTTGTATACGACGAGAATCGAGATGTAAGAGCACCCAGACTAGCAACTGACAGTCGTAGAAATCGAGTGATCGGCGAGTTGGCCAACGTCGTCGTGACAGCTAGTAGTCTGAATCTATGGTTTAGAAAAGCAAAATAATATCCCATTAAGTCATTTCTTGATGTGATAAATCCAGTTTAAAGAGACAGACCCTAGTTTTTAAACACTACTGTGCATTTTTTACTATTAGAGACGTTTTTGATAATTGAAAGCAGACATTACTTACATTTTATTGTCTAGATTATCCATTTCCGTACATCTGAGTATTTCTGGTCATCCTGGTGTTTGTAATGTTACCGAAGGTTATATATATACTGAACAAAAAAAAGAAACTTACGATTTGTACATATAGTATTTGTTGTGTTAAAGAATTCATTGTGTAATGAAATTATATAGGTAGTATTAGCCTTGAGCTGTATTATCAGGATTCATGAATTTTATCGATTATTTTTGCACTGTTAATCGTCGACAACGTGAAATTCAATTTGCACGTGCATGCATGGTTCGACATGTCCCGTGTAGTATTCGGTCAATTTGTTTTACTTGTCTTACTGACATTGTTGTCAAGTGAACGAAAACGCTTCAAAATTTGTAAAAAAAATTAACGTTTTTTACATTGTAGCATTTTTAGTATGCCAAGAATACCCAATAATTTACGCGAACGGGCGATTGGCATGCTTGATGCTGGCATGTCGACAGAAGACGTTGCAAGGCATGTTGGGAGTTCTAGTCGAGCGATACGAAATCTTCGCGTAAGATTTCGAACGACAGGAAGCACCAACGACTTGCCACGTCGTGGACGTCCGCGTGTTACAACGCGTGGTCAAGACCGCTATATTATGAACACGCATTTGCGCAATCGATTCTAAACTGCCACTGCTACTGCTGCTAACACACCTGGGCTTCATAATAACCGAATCAGTGGGCAAACTGTTCGTAATCGTCTTCGGGAGAACGGTTTACATGCACGACGTCCTTACGTCGGATGCGTTTTAACGCAATGTCATCGTCTAAATCGTCTTAATTGGGCACGTGTACACACTCGTTGGATACGGCGACGCTGGAATACCGTTCTTTTTTCGGATGAATCCAGATTTTCTTTACAACGTGGTGATGGCAGGGTGCGCGTCTACCGTAGGAGAAATGAACGCTATGCTGACTGTTGTGTTTCGGGGGTGGGGGTTCTGTCATGGTCTGGGCAGCCATTGCCCATGGTTATCGTTCACCACTAGTCGTCATTGATGGCAATGTCTGGATAGTCTGGACAGACGATTGAGGCGTCGTCCCAACCCACCCGCTAACGTCAAGCGCTCATTCAGGAATGGAACAATATTCCACAGACAGAAATCAACACTTTAGTCAATTCTATGCGCCTGCGATGCACTGCAGTGGTCAATTCAAGAGGTGGTCATACCCGTTATTATTATTTTTTTTTTTTTAACCCCTATCACACTTGGTCAAAATTTCTCCCAGTTTCTGTTAACCTATGGCCATGATTTTTGCACCAAACGATGCATCATGGAAGACTCTTTAAACGCATATATAACAATTATTCCCCCGGTTTGATTTCGTCAAGTTATGTTCAAGCAAAGTTAGCGGAAGTTTCTTATTTTGTTCAGTATATATCACAGAAGACTTCAGCTGGGGTTTAAGGTCTTTATTCGGGGATCACCTGGAGGGATGTGAAGATCCCGATGTACACGTAAAACATACATCAACACAAATAACGACCCTGGAATAACAAAAGGACATAAAATCAGTTACATTTTCCAGGTTACAACATATATTATTTTACCATACATACCGCTATTTGCCAAGTACAAATTACTACAATATTATATTACTAATGTACATTTAACACCAACATTTCAATTCAAATAGACTCAAATCAAATATAATTATATTTCAAAGGTTAATTTGATTATCACATCATTGCTATAAGCATGTGCTAAGCACGTCATAAAACTATATAAATACCTGTCTGTATATACTATAACACACAGAATCACGACATCACATACAAGTAAATATTTAACCTACCGACTGTGGGTCAGGTCGTTTGAATAATGATGCTGGTTGTGCTACATCATTGATAACCTGTCAACAAAATACCACTTATAAATAGGAGCACATAAAATATACACATAGAATATATTCATATATACACTTAATAATAAAGTAGATTGATAACTGATTTAATTATTTACTTATTTGTATTATCAAACCTAATCAAATATTCGTCTTAGAAGACAAATATCCCTATATAATTATAAACGTTATTAAACACTACTTTAACTCGTTCGCTATAGAATAAGTTTAATCAACTGCTTACACATGCTAAGTTCTAATTTAAGGCGTATCATAAAATATGCATACACTAATCTAGTTTACTACTTAAAACACATGGTTATATCTTAAAATATATGTTTGTATTTACCTGTGCTGTTAATAATGGTGCTATGCAGAACTTGATCAACTATAAAACTTGCAATGCAGAAAAACACCTCTGTCTTATTTGAATGTTTAAAAGTATCTGACTCCAGAGAACACCAGGTAACAAAAGAAACAATAGATGAGCTTACTACTAAACGATTACCTGGCCTGAACACAGAGTTGAGGGTGAATATAACCCAAGCTGACAATTCCAAAGACACAGGAAAACAATAGAAACAAAATAAGAGACAGCTTTGCACTATTAGAGTCAGAAAGAATAAAATATATGTAAACTGTTTTAAAATTGTAGTGTATGTGAAATGCAATTTAAAACATCCGGTTACAATAACACGGCGAAATACATTGATCATAATTCTGAAAAACGCACGTACCTCTGAGTATTTCTGGTCATCCTGGTGTTTGTAACACCGCGAAATACATTGATCATAATTCTGAAAAACGCACGTACCTCTGAGTATTTCTGGTCATCCTGGTGTTTGTAACACCGCGAAATACATTGATCATAATTCTGAAAAACGCACGTACCTCTGAGTATTTCTGGTCATCCTGGTGTTTGTAACACCGCGAAATACATTGATCATAATTCTGAAAAACGCACGTACCTCTGAGTATTTCTGGTCATCCTGGTGTTTGTAACACCGCGAAATACATTGATCATAATTCTGAAAAACACACGTACCTCTGAGTATTTCTGGTCATCCTGGTGTTTGTAACACCACGAAATACACTGATCATAATTCAGAAAAACACAAATACCTCTGAGTATTTCTTGTCATCCTGGTGTTTGTAACACCGCGAAATACATTGATCATAATTCAGAAAAACACAAATACCTCTGAGAAGAAAACTGTAAAGAAGACGAGCTCCAGTGTATTGTTTAAACGTCACACACTCGTTTCACTTTAATGTAACTTTATACAGATGTGTTACAGGATCCTGTTCCACAAAGCAATCTTAGCCCTAAGATCATCTTAAATGCACAACTATCTTATACACTTAAGATGATCTTAGCGCTAAGATCACTTCGTGGAACGGGGTCCAGATTTGTAGATTAACCAAACCTAGTATTATTTTTAACGCGCTAAAACTAGGCTAGGGTTTGCAACTTTAATTTACAACATTGTTTACGTTTTGACAGGTCGAGGAGTTAACATACTTTTAGGATACAGTTATCCGTTGTTGACAAGAGCAACCATTATTGCATACTTAAAGCACGTGTTATCATCTAGGAAAATCATCCAAATTCATAATAAATCATGAAATTGTTGAAAACTTATAAAACGTTTTTTTCTCTGAAAAATTGAATATGAATTGTTTCTTTTATTTGATGCATCAATAAAACCGTAAACCTCACTGGCGTAATTATTTATAGGTTGGAAACGGGACGTAGCCAAGTGGTAAATCGCCCACCTGATGCACGGTCAGTCTAAGATCGGTGGTCAGATTAGGCTATTTCTCATTCCAGCCAGTGCACCACAACTGGTATGTCAAAGGCTATGGTATATGCTGTCCTGTATCCTTTGCTACTAATGGCAAAATTTAGTGGGTTTCCTCTCCTAGACTATATATCAAAATTACCAAATGTTTGACATCCAATAGCCCTTCCCTGCTCAACCAAATTTTCTTTTTTTTCCTTAATATATTTTCCAGAGGAGCATGAATCGAACCCCTATACACTTCGATAACCACAGTCTAGACCTCTTCTCCGCTAAAGTCCCTACACATGCGCCTGCTTGTGCACTAAAATACGTGAGTTAGAATGTGATCTAGATTATAAAGAAGATGTTTAGGAAATCTAATATTGGCACATTACGGAGGGTGGTAATGTTGATGACCTATTCTAAATTATATTTATGTTTCACCATCTCTATCCAGGTGTATATTTTATTTTCACAGCACTGGGATTCTTGGTACTGGTCTTGTTTGCTTCCCTGTCCAGCGTTTACTACATTCACGTGTTGAAGAGATCCGCACAAGAAACTGTCTCGACAACGAACTACAATAAAATCTACAGTGGGACTCCAAGACTTGAGAAGGGACCCACTTATAACACACATTATATCTGTGATGTTAGTATTGGTCGTCTAGGGAACCAAATGTTTCTATATGCATCAAGTTATGGAATAGCGAAGGATAAAACATGATAATGGCTGTGGTTAAAGAGCGGCCGCTGAACACTGTTTTCGCCTTGAACGCCACCAAGGTAGACAAATCTGTATGTGCCAACACCACGCCACGGGTGCTTAGCGTCTGTTGCATTTACGACAAAACATTCCTCAATTTCCCCTCAAACTCAAACTATAGATTAGGAGACTACCTCCAGTCTTGGAAATATTTCCAGAACCACACGGCTGCCATTAGAAAACAGTTCACATTCAACAAGACGATTACTGCGAAGGCACAGGAGTTATTGCACAACGTAATGGTTGAATATAAACGCCGGACATCTAATGTATCGGACACGACAAACGCCGAACAGCCCACGTTCATCGGCGTGCATATTAGAAGAACCGATTTTGCTAACAGCGTGCATAAATCTTTAGGCTATCCTTTGGCATCAAAAGAATATATAGTAAAGGCCATGGAATATTATACAAACAAGTTTTCAAAAGTAATATTCTTGATATGTTCCGATTCTATCGACTGGGTTAAGAGTAATTTTAACTCGAGCAACATGTTTTATTCAGTTGGAAATTCACCCGAAGTAGACATGTGTATTCTGTCGTCATGTAACCATAGCATCATGACGGTGGGCACATTTGGCTGGTGGGCCAGTTTCCTCGCTGGTGGGGAGACCGTCCACTACAAACACTTGGCACGAAAGGGCTCGAAACTGAGAAGAGAATATTCTTCTGACTACAAGGACTATTTCTACCCAGGATGGATTGGAATGGATTGATGTATGACTGCATTGGAATGGACTAGCGAATACGTGGATTTGAACGTCTTTTCATTTCTGTTTTATTTCATTAGATTTGATTTTTGGGGTTTTTTGGGGGTTTTTTGGGGGGTGGGGGGAGGGGGTGGGTGGTGCTTTGTGTTTGCTTTTGTGTGTGTGTGTGAACTCGCATAACAGATGTTAACAAAGGTCAACACATGCATATTATTTTATTAAATATGAAATATTACAATATATAAGTGAGGAATTTGATGACCCATGAACTGTTTTACTAATTGATATTTTCAACATTCTGCCCATTTTGAACTATCTTATGGAAATAGTTCAGTTAAAGTGTGTACATATCACGATAGAAGAATAACAGGACCAGGATTTGAAGCCGACAAGAAAAAATATATTTGGGAAAAGAAATGTAGTAGAATCTTTTAAATTCCACCCAGAATTAATTTTAAATTTGTTAAAACATTTTGATTTCTATACAAAGCTTTTAATTATATTTACCTTGATTTTTGTATTATATTGCACTTTTCTCCACAGCTATTTACACTGTGACTTACATAATTATTTTTAATGTAAATAATTATTCATATTTTACCATTGTTTGACACCCAATAGCCAATGTGTATTTTTGTGCTGGGCTGCCTTTAAACATTCATTCATTGAATTGTGCATCATCGAAAGTATTTGTCTTGTGTGTTTACTGACCGACTGATTCACCTAAAATGTAGGAGGATTACACCTCTAAGACGTTGGAGAATTGTATGTCATGTGAGAGGAATCTAACACTCCAAATATGTACATAGTCGTGATTGAAATGTCAGACCGAATGAAAAAATCACATAGATCTGCTGTAAAGTGGTTAAAAATATAAAAATATAAAAACGTATCTATAGAGCCGATTCGGATATTTCATTGTCTCAAATCTATATTCCAAACGATGCAATGTTTAGGTAAAATATTAAACTCCAATGTACCCGATCATCTATATGAAACTAATAGTTTACATAATGAAATCATTAAGGCATTAAAATCGGTGTCTAAACATTTAATTAAAGGTAATAGCGACACTCACAAAAATCAAAGAAAAGATCTGCATCTCATTGCTCGAGATGTCTACGTGTTATGGCGAGACATGGACAGGACTTATATAGTTCAATATATGAACAAAATACGTAGGCAGTTTAAATACGCTTTTAGCATGTCAACACGAGAGAAACCAAATGTAACCGACATGAACTTTCGTGAATATTAGAAAAATGTTTTTCTAGAAAATAATAAGCAAAATCTCTTGGCAGTTGTGGATGGTGTGACAGGGGAAGAAAGTATTGCAGGGATGTTCAAAGAACATTATCAAGAACTTCTAAACAGCATCACCGAACATATGGTGAAGATTATATGACTAATGATTGAAATTATGTAGCTGAAATGAACGTAAATCCCAGTGAGGTAATGAAGTTTGTTTTTAAACTTAGCAGTGGGAAATCAACAGGGAATGACGGTCCCCAAGTGGAACACCTCCAGTATACGTCCAAGAAATTATTTGTTCTATTGTCCGTTTGTTTTAGTGTCATGTTCGTACATGGGCATGTATCTAGTAGTATGACAGATGTTATTCTTGTTCCTATTGTGTAAAACAAAACAGGTGATGTAACAGACAATTATCGTCTACATGCCTTAGCAACTGTGATATCGAAATTTAAAGTTATGCAACATGTATTGTTATCACGAAAATTGGACTACTAGTTTGGTTTAAAAAATGGGACATCTCTCAATATGTGTTTATTTGCCTTTAAAGAAGTTATGCACCTTTACATTTCACAAGGTATTTATGTATAGGTTTACTTTTTGGATGCGAAAAAACAACAACGTTTCATTGAGTAAATCTATATATAACATTTTAAACAAAGGCTTTTGTAGTTCGCTTTCGCAAAGGTTGGTATATTTCCTGTAAGTTTAATGGGACAAATGTCGTCCGGCAAGGGGTTAACGTCACCCTTATTATTTAATATATAGTATGTGTATATGTCTGTGTCTGTCTCTCTCTCTCTCTCTCTCTCTCTCTCTCTCTCTCTCTCTCTCTCTCTCTCTCTCTCTCTCTCTCTCTCTGTGTGTGTGTGTTCGGGAAAAAACAATAGAGACGTTCGGGGAAAATGAGGCGGCCTGGAGCCTTTTTATCTCGTGTTTCTATTATTCTACTCACAAAGTTAGTTGTAATCCGGTAGTAATACAAGTATGAATGAATCATATCATGTCCCTTGTTGCTGTTAGGTAGGAAGGTCGCATTAATGGCTAAACAAACATTCCCAGATTCAACAAATCTCTGGTAAAAATACGAAATCGTGTTCTTTTTAGGTCAAATCAATTTTCGTTTTGTTTACCTGAAAAAGACCTTATATATTACTATGCCAAGATTGTTGTTTTTTACCCTCACCTCCCAACTTCGGGTATGGCCTATTTGTAGTGCATGAGTAAGACACTTCGTTATCTAAAAGGACGTGCACTGAACATAGCATACTTTTTCGCGTGTAGTGGACTTGTGAAAACAGTTCGGGTATAGAAATATGTGCAACGAAATCCAATGATAAAATGAAGAATATATCAATCAAGAAAACTCAATGTTATTGTAAAAAGGCTAATTTTTATTACATGTTATTTATCAATTTTGTGACAAACTCTGTTATGTTGGTATTTTTTACCAAAATGTTTTATAAAAAAAATGTACAGTATAATTTTATGAACATCGATATTTTGTTGTAATATGTATTGTGTACTAGCAAAGTGTAAATATACTAATATGCGGTTTTATTCAAACATTATTGTGATGCCAAATACTATATTGAAAAGGTGTGAATTTAAAGATTATACATGGAAATGATGGATTTTATGATCATTTATGATCACTCTTCATTTCACCCCCACCCCCAATTTAACATTATATTATATTCATTCTTTGTTTTCCTGTTTAAACGAAAATAATATGTGTACCATAACTATCCTTCTCTACAAAATCAGTGCCAGTATCATCATCGGCACAAACGTATAGACTCATTGAAACTTCTGTGGACTGAACATATGCAGTATTACACATGTAGATGAAATGTGATCATGAGAATCCAGAGGCAGATTAATCAGCGACACTGGTTCGTTAATGACTTGACTTAACACAGGGACAAATTACGGTTGTTTCTTTAATCTGACGTACGTAGTAACCTAGACAACCAAGAATGTTGTTAATATGTGTTATATAGTATAGTTTATTAGCATTAAGCCTTCCAGCTCATAGTCATACATTTTATATACAAATCAATAGTATTTGACACGTGGTGCACAATAATTGCACAAGTTTAAACACAGATATTTTGCGCCAGAAGTATTTTTTGATCTATTTTGAACGTAATTGCATGTACAATGGATATTTCAAAATTACATATCTGACATTTCTGTTGCGACCTTTCAATACCGTAATATCTACCTTGTTCAACAAACAACTGGTGAGAAGAAACACGATTTTAGTTTTTTTTAATAAGAGTAGTGTAACAATCTGGCAGTGATATTCTAAGGTAGTATTGCAAGCAAAACGTATCTGTTAAATGCTTACATACATTACAATTAGGAGAGTTTTCTAGCATAGTGTCTCTCTCTTGAATAAAGTTATCAGTTAAACGTCTTTGTACACTGCCTTTGATATATCTGACTAGTAAGAACTAGAAAGAAAACCCATGGATCCATAGGAGGATCAATTGTAGGAAAATCGAGAGATTAATGTTACATGGGGAGAAGTTGATGATGATTACAAACTTAGCGCCACGTTTTATTCACTGTGTCCAACATACGTCTTTCGCTTTACCCTCCTTTGAATTTCTGGATGTACCTCCGTTGATGATCTCTCTCTCTCTCTCTCTCTCTCTCTCTCTCTCTCTCTCTCTCTCTCTCTCTCTCTCTCTCTCTCTCTCTCCACTGCGCGTGCTGTAACCTCACCGTGGTGCAGGGGTGTAACATTCTCTTTGAGAGCACAAATCCTCTTGTTTTCTTTGAGATACAATTGAAATTGTGAGTGAAAGTCAGTATCTATCTGTGATATTTGTATTTTTGCACAGTTGTTTGCACTGTTTTTATTTAAATCTTGAATTTTTATATTGATGTTGATCATCACTTTATTTGTTTGCATTACCATACTTTGACACCCAATAGCCGACGTATTTTTCGTGCTGGGGTGCCGTTAAACATTCATTCATTCATTCATTGTCTCTCTCTCTCTCTCTCTCTCTCTCTCTCTCTCTCTCTCTCTCTCTCTCTCTCTCTCTCTCTCTCTCTCTCTCTCTCCAGTTATTAACGTTACGGGGCTACCAATTTTTATCGAGGGCTACCAGACTGAAAAAGGTTAAGGTCAAGGCCTGGGCTGGATTGGAATGGATTGGATAATGGCTGGATTGGAATGGATTGGAATGGATTAGATAATGGCTGGATTGGAATGGATTGAATAATGGCTGGATTGGAATGGATTGACATGTGTTTAGATGGAGTGAATTGTCGTATGAGTAATAATTTTATGTTTAAAAAAATATATTATAGTATTACATATATCATACTAAATAAATATGTGTGTGTGTGTGTGTGTGTGTTTCTGTGTGTGTGTGTGTGTGTGTGTGTGTGTGTGTGTGTGCTACACGTATTAGTAGAATATGCACGTGTTTAACATAACGACGTGCTTGTAATTTTATATGTATTACACAATTTGTTTCTTTTATTTATGTGTGTATTACATATCGTATTCAATAAATAAAACATATTTATAAAAGGTGTTTTAATGTTAAAACATGTTTTAAAACGATAAAACAATGTTCTAACAAAATCTAATATTTATTTAAGTTTAACACGCTGATACTAAAACACGTTTTAACAACCATATTATAAAAGCATTTTAATGCTTCAACGTGTTTTAATACATCCTAAAACATGTTTTACTTAAAACAACGAAAGGGAATGTTTAATTTGGACTCAGTCGCTACTACAGTTTTACGACTCCACTGGAGCACATCAGTTAATTAATCATCGGCTATTAGATGTCAAACATTTGGTAATTCTGACTCATAGTCAGAGAAAACCCGATACATTTTTTCTAATGCAGCAAGGAATTTTTTTATATGCCTGCCACGGCCTTTGTCCAGTTGTGGTGCACTGGTTGGAAGGAGGAAACACGCAAGAAATAGAACAATCGACACGCAGAAACCATGCTGTCACTTCTGAACTTCACGTTCTAAGTGCATTGCGATTTTATGCAACAGGTGGATTTCAGCCGACAGTATATAATGCCCTCAAACGTGTGACAAATGTCATTGCTAAGCTACATTCGATTCTTGCATTCTTACCTCGACCTTCAGACAATGAAGTTGTCTAGCGAGAACGTGGTGATTTCTCTCCCCCCCCCACCCTGGGGGCTGTGTTGCGTGTACTTGGCCCACTAGTCAAGTACCGCATTGAACACAATGGAGACAGTGCTGTTGTAACCTTGAGTTACGGAGCTACCAACTCATCAGGATCGAAGAGGAGGAACCGGAGGCGGCGACCTAAGACTTCGCAGGGGGGACCAAACCTAGCGGCTCAACCGCCAGGAGCGGTCCCACCTGCCCCGAAGAGGAAGATCAGACCAACGGGAGCGAGACAGGGCGATCCAAACCCGGTGGCTAAACCACCGGGGGCGGTTCACTCTGCGCAGCCGCTCCCAGTTTCTGACCGGAAGCACTCGCCAGGAGCGGAACAGGGGGGACCAAAGCTGTCAGCTCCACTGACAGTGGCGTTCCCTCCTGACGACCCACCTGCTGAGATGGAAACTGGACACGTCATCGTGACGGACCCCCCAGCGAGCCCACAAGCGCCTTCCACTGATGATGTTGTTGCCGACCCTGCAGCCGGAGGGGAGTCCAAGAGGAGGAAGATGTCAACGGTTTCCGAACCGGGGACACTCGACCAATCCAAATGGACTATCGTATGTGAAAACATCCCATCCAAATGGCAGGGTTGTATCCACGGCGACTTCACCGACACCAACCAACTAAAGGGACTCTGGAATGAGAACAACTGGCGAAACCTACCCAACGGAATTGGGAAATACCAACTGCACTCAACAGGAACTGGCAACCAGATCCACGTGACTGCAAAACAGGACGGACTGTACAGGCAAGGACTCTTGATACCGGATATGACCAACACAACGATCCATCGTATCCTCAAGATAGTGCTGAGAGATATATATCCGGCAGCCATCTACAGGAATATCAAGGTCCTGATTGAAGGACTCCCCAACTTCAGGCCTGGACAGTCCATCACCTCACCATGAGTCCTGTTATACCAACCTCCTACTAACCTTTACCTCCGTGAGTACCAACCTTTTTTATTGGGCTAGTTAGACTTTAAACGTTTTGGAAGCAGTTCTAAATTCTTATGTTTATTTTTTTATAAGTAGTCTAACGCATTTTATTTTGGCGCCCGTTCAATTGCTCAAAATCACCTTAAAACTTTTCGGCCGAGCAGTCTTAACCATTTTTGGTATCGGTATGCAGTACTCTTTGTAGACTTAGGTAAAAAACAGGCTTCACCGAGGAATCGAAATTCAGCCAATCAGAACACGGCTCCCACTCGGTGTTACTTCTTGTTTATGAAGTGTCTGCTAGTCGGTCCGCGCTAACTAAATGGCTTTTTTCCAAATTCCGCCCACTTCAAACTTACCCCCCCCCCCCCCCCCTGCTCCGGAGTCAGTCACTGGCGAAGTCAGAGGCTAATTCCGCAGTGGGCGTGCCTGAACCTTCGTGGATAGGGGCACGTAAATATAGTTACCCATACCCATTGCTAAGCTAAGGCCACGCTATATTCCCTGATAACGAGGAAGTGGATGGTGTTAAGGCAAGTTTCCTCCCCAACTGTGGAGGAGCTATTGACTGCAGTCACATCCGTATACTTGGACAAGGTGACTACGGACAAAGATTTATCAAAAGAAAAGGTTGGTCTTCTATCAATGTCCAAGCAGTAATTGACACTAACCATAAGTTTGTCAACATAGTGGCACAGTGGTATGAATCAGTACATGATAATAGAATATTTGACAATAGCTTACTAAAGCAGAGATTTGAAAATGAAGACACTGACGGGTTCTTGATTGGCGATTCAGGATATCAATGTATGCCGTACCTCATGACACATGTGCTCAATCCAAGAGATGCTGTCAAAAATAGTTACACCCGAGTTCACTGAACAACAAGAAATTAAATACAATGCACTCTCCACTTGAAGAATATTCATACATCTCCAATCTGATTAAAATTAGCTCCACTGGTTAATTACTATTACCTGTGGATCTAACAGCACCCCGTTGGAGCTCATGTCCAGTTGACCTTTCATTCGACCAATCAAAACCTTACTTGCAAAATCATGCCAGTGCTTTGAAAAGAATTTGAAAACATTCGGGATTATGCCGAGCGTATACGAAATGATTCGGGTGAATTACGAATTATGCCGGAAACTAATTTCAATATAACATTTTATATAAACTTCGTTTCAAGACGACAAAACCCCCAAAACAACCGTGATAGTATAGCCATAAAATCTGTTTATACTAGTATACAATCTAGAGTTTATTACTGCACTCCCCCCCCCCCCCTGTGTTTTTTAATGTTGAAATAGACCAACAACTTCGCCTGTTGCATAAATAGACTCGCCCGATATTTTTAGAATTTGTATGCTCCCGAATAACGCTATAAAAGGCGAAGTGTAATTGGACGATATTTAAATTATTACATTTTCTGTATTATTCATCGATGAAGACGGACGTCAGCCCTTGCTCTCTCGATCTGCCCCCCCACCTGGGGG
The DNA here is from genome assembly GCF_016097555.1 of Gigantopelta aegis. Classification (NCBI taxonomy): domain Eukaryota; kingdom Metazoa; phylum Mollusca; class Gastropoda; order Neomphalida; family Peltospiridae; genus Gigantopelta; species Gigantopelta aegis. The sequence goes on from NC_054705.1 coordinate 28,056,336, forward strand.
GATTGCTTAAATCCTACGGAATGCTGTTAGAGTACCGGGTATCGTACACCGGGTCACGGGCCTCCGTGACCTTGGTGTACGGGGACCCGGTACCACCGAAGAAAGGAAGGTGGAGGAAGAGGAGACGTGCGCCAGCGGCGGCGCAGGGGGAGACAAAACCGGCGGCTAAACCGCCGGCAGCGACTCCGTCTGCTGGACCGCCCAACGCCGCCCAACTGAAGAGGAAGACGAAGATGGAAGTGGTCTCGGCCCCAGTCATCAACGTCCCCTCTGCAGGAACCGAGGAAAGCGATATGCCGGACTCAGAGCTCTGTACTTCGTCGTATAGCCGACCCGATCCGCCTGCCTTTACTTCTGGGTTTCCGGACTTGTCGCCGATTAAACCGGTGGCATCCGTTGAGACCCAGGCCCGGAAGACGGCTGTTGTTAAGAGGAAGGCGACCACTCCCCCGAGTGCCACTCCAGCCAAGCCAAGTCGCCCGACTCAACCGCCGAATCCAGTTGAACAACCAGAGGGACCATGGACACTGAAGGCCGGCAAACTCCATTCGCGGTTCCATCAGATAATGAAGATTAACATCGAGGACGTGCGCCAGCTCATTAGTGAGCCGCAACATAGCGTTTACCGTCCGCTACCGACCGAGCCCGATGAAGGGGAATATGCTGTCCATCGAGTCCAGGTGGACGTGGATATCACCGCAGTTTGCGTTACCGTTCGCCGGAAGGGAAGATACAATCAAGCGCTGCTACTTAAAGAGATGGACAACCCGTCACTACATCGCGTCCTCAAAATCTTGGCGGGGACAGAGTACAGTCACATCACAAAGATGATAGCAGCCTCTCCCTTCCGGCGTGATCTTCCACTACTGGACGCCACCGACTTCATCGGCTCGCCGTAGCCCCCAACCTCCTAACAACCTTTACCTCCGTGAGTACTAACCTCTTTTATTGGGCTAGTTAGACTTTAAATGTTTTGGAATGCAGTTCAAAATTTTTATGTTTATTTTTTTATAAATAGTCTAACGCATGTTGTTTTGGCGCCCGTTCAATTGCTCAAAATCACCTTAAAACTTTTCGGCCGAGCAGTCTTAACCATTTTTGGCTAAAATTTTAGAGTCCAGACATGTATCGGTATGCAGTACTCTTTGTAGACTTAGGTAAAAAACAGGCTTCACCGAGGAATCGAAATTCAGCCAATCAGAACACGGCTCCCACTCGGTGTTACTTCTTGTTTATGAAGTGTCTGCTAGTCGGTCCGCGCTAACTAAATGGCTTTTTTCCAAATTCCGCCCACTTCAAACTTACCCCCCCCCCCCCCCCCCCCCCCCCCCCCCCCCCTGCTCCGGAGTCAGTCACTGGCGAAGTCAGAGGCTAATTCCGCAGTGGGCGTGCCTGAACCTTCGTGGATAGGGGCACGTAAATATAGTTACCCATACCCATAAATTATTATAATTCGCATTCAGTATTTACTTTCGATGAAGACGGACGTCAGCCCTTGCTCTCTCGATCTGCCCCCCCACCTGGGGGGATTGCTCAAGTCATACGGAATGCTGTTGGAATACCGGGTATCGTACACCGGGTCACGGGCCTCCGTGACCTTGGTGTACGGGAACCCACCATCTCCGAAGAGAGGAAGATATAGGAAGAGGAAAAGCGCGCCAGGGAAGGAACAGGGGGGGCCAAAGCCAGCGGCTAAACCGCTGGTGGCGGCTCCTTCTGTGAAACCGCCCACAGCCCAGCCTACGACCGAGAGGAAGAAGTTGGACAAGCTCCCGACAGAAACCACACGGCCGACTACGCCACCGCCAACTCCGTTCGAACCCATGTTCCCGGAGTTGGCGACCAGGCACCCTATTCGTCACTCTACTTCAACTCCGGAATTTAACCGTGCTACCAAGGAGGGGCACGACCGGAGTTCGGCCCTACCCGCCGTTGGAAAGAGGAAGGCCGAGACGACTGCGACCACCACCAGCAGGGACCCTCCCCAACAACCGCCGCCGCCCCCCAAAGGGGCGGAACCAGTGGAAGGCACTCAAGCCTGGACGCTCCACGGCCACCTGAACAAACGATATGGCAAGTGCTACAGGATGGATATCACTCGGCCTGAAGACTTTCTCTGCCCCCCTTCCGAACATGGATTTAGGAAGATCCCTAACGGCGAGGGAGAGTACGAAAACCATATCGTCAGCCTAAACGACGGAATCAGCTGTTTGTTAGTGACACACCGCAAGGGACAACTCTACAACCAGGCTCTGCTGATCGCCCAGATGGATAACGTCTCAATCCATCGCATCCTGAAGAAGATCTTCGGAGGTGATCAGTACCCTAAGGCTGCCAAAGTCCTAGGCACACCAGAGTTCCATCAGTTCCTGCCCAACTACGATTCCAGAGTTTGGCTCTCCTCGCCGTAGTTACCAATCTCCCACCAATCTCCTACCAACCTTTTCCTCCGTGAGTACTAACCTTTTTTATTGGGCTAGTTAGACTTTAAACGTTTTGGAAGCAGTTCTAAATTCTTATGTTTATTTTTTTTATAAGTAGTCTAACGCATTTTATTTTGGCGCCCGTTCAATTGCTCAAAATCACCTTAAAACTTTTCGGCCGAGCAGTCTTAACTATTTTTGGCTAAAATTTTAGAGTCCAGACATGTATCGGTATGCAGTACTCTTTGTAGACTTAGGTAAAAAACAGGCTTCACCGAGGAATCGAAATTCAGCCAATCAGAACACGGCTCCCACTCGGTGTTACTTCTTGTTTATGAAGTGTCTGCTAGTCGGTCCGCGCTAACTAAATGGCTTTTTTCCAAATTCCGCCCACTTCAAACTTACCCCCCCCCCCCCCCCCCCCCCCCTGCTCCGGAGTCAGTCACTGGCGAAGTCAGAGGCTAATTCCGCAGTGGGCGTGCCTGAACCTTCGTGGATAGGGGCACGTAAATATAGTTACCCATACCCATAAATTATTATTTATAGATGAAGTGTCAGCTGGACATAGGCGTCCAGGCAATGCTGTTAGATCTACTGGTAATTAGATTGATACATCTCTAGCAGTGATTGTAGCAACAGCAATACTGCATGACATTGCTGTCGATGAAAGATAACCCCATTTTAATGATGACATTGACGACGGCTTTTTTCCGCCACCAGTTGTTTTTTATGTCACGTTTATATTTGGCATGGTGCTTTTTTGCCTGACATGTTACACGGCACCACCAGTCTCGTACCTGTATTATTGTTCTATCGGTATGTTCAGGGAATTGTTCATGATAATCATTAAGCTTGCAGGTCTTCCCATGCCGCTTTCTTTTTCTTATTGAAATTAATATTATTCCGTTTATCTTCAATTACATGAGCTCTCTGCTTTATAGATTGCACCAAGAAAGATTTTTCAGCATTTCAAAAGCTAATGTTTTTTTTTTTTTATCAGACATGGCCAGACTAGTCTATAACAGGATGCAGTAAGTGTAATTCTGCAAAGTAACTTTCCAACAATTAGTAACTTATGGTATAACCTGGACACGTTCTGTGCATGCAGTCCAGTTCAGTGAAATGTGTTTGACAGGCTGCATGAAATGCGTGCATCTCCAATAAGTTTGCGACTAGCTGCAGTGAAATGAACGTGGTTGATGTTTCATACCACCATATGTTAATCTTTATGGGTTGTGGGAGGTCAAGGTTGAGGAATGTGCGAAACAAAATAGTAAAATATGAGGAAAACTTCTTCTTTTTTTTTTAAATCAGAAAAACTGTTTCGCAGCAACATGTCAGTTACTTTTAAAAGTAAAATCCATCACAGGATCATGGGCCATATTATTTAAAAATCTTAGATTTTGGCATGCCTATTAAACCATACCTGAAAATCACCAAACATTTTTTTAAATTCCCCATCGAACTTAAAGCAATAAAAAACCCTCCCAATTAAAACAACACGTGCATTATCTATACAGTAAAGCATAGGCCTATAACACTGGTACCACACGTTTTATATATCTATAAGAATTATATAACATATTCCCTGATTAACGAACACATTTTATTATTTTCATGTATTTTAATAAAATAATTTGATACGTTTTCGCTTGTTAGATATATTTTGAAACAACTCGTGGTGGTGGTGGTGCGAGGTTGGCAAACATTAAATGTGACGTCATATATAAATATGAATATATAAATATAATTAAAATTGTTTGTAATCACATCTGTCGTATTAAATCAGTTTCTAATGACATGAAGAATTATGAGCTATATTCTTGTGATCTGTCCGGATAAAAGAAAGAAAAAATCTCATTCAAATTCATATTCTGCGCATACCAAAGGTCGTGGTATGTGCTGTCCTGTATGTGGGGAAGTGCATATAAAAGGACCCTGCTACTAATTGACAAAGATTACTATAGTCCTGTTCAATTGTTCAGACCCTATATTTTTGGAAATGTTACGTTTAATTCCTATTCAATACTTATTTTGTGTACACACGCGTGAACACAAACATAAACCCCGACATATTTTGTATACAATTCATCATCTAAAATGCACGAGGTTGACATTTCCACTATACAAACATCTCTGTATGTTTTAAATGCATTGGGAAATTGTTTAATGTGCACATTCAGAGCAAGCTGTTGTAGCGCACGCCTGTCCTGGGCCCAAGAACCGGCCTCAGTCGATTTCTCCGATCAGGACAGGAAAGGTTTGGGTGGGTGAACCAGGGACCGCCTGCACTGGCAGGTGCAAGGGAGCACCAGCAGTCCAACCGTAGCCGGTAACAGGGGGGGGGGGGGGGGGGGGGGGGGGTGGTGGTATGGTGCTATGTAATTTGGAATGTCCCGTAGGATTAAGCCAAAGGGAAATGAGTGCGCATTTTGATGAAGGAAGTTTGGCGCAATTGTGATGGTCGTTCTAAGAAATAAAAGGTAGGTATACGTATAGGTTTCGATTTTAGTAGGCCGAGAGTAGCTCGTAGTTAAGACCTGCGGATGATGAGGTGTCTCCCTAGGTTGCCCATAGGGCCCTTAGAAAAGGCCTGATCGCTTCTGATCGTGGCATGACAACCCAGGGGAGACTCGGCGCAATTGTGTGTATATATATATATATATATATATATATATATATATATATATATATATATATATTGCAATTGTGTATATCTAGGAGGTATGGTCGGCGATTCCTGGTGTTTTCCTGGGTTCCCGTCTCTTGGCGCTATCTGATACGTATGTTGTTCTTCTCTTCCATTCCTCCCGTTCTTGTGCCCTTGGTGCCTCCGCACGCTATGCGTTGCATGTAATACATTTTAGGTAGTAGTCATGCTTATGCCATAACACGTAAATCCTGTTCATTCTTAGGCTTGTTGTGGACCCACCTAGGTGCCCCGGCTAGTGCTGTTACTAAATTTGGAGTTAAGGTTTAGAAAATTTAACCCGCCTTTATATACTATTATTAATTAATTATCGGTTTTCCTTTCATACTCGTTCATTCAGGGAAAAGATAAAGTAACTTACTTATTTGGTGCTGTTGGTTTTTTTCCCGATCTGGTTATACAGGAACACATGATATGACTCACCTTGTGGTTTTAGCTAGAATAAACATGATCTTACATACCAAATAAAGTGCAGAGCGCTTAAGTCAAAAACACGTGAAATCATGAAAGGGGAGGGGGGGGGGGGGGGGTAATTAGGGAGGGGGATTAGCTATCTGGCTGGTTGGTCGTTGAGACCAAGGTTGTTTGCTAATTTCGATCTCTATCAGGGTTACAAAAACCAAGTGGTGAACTGCATTAGCTGTACTCAGAATGGGTAAGGTAGCAGTCTCTGGAAGCGGTTACGTGAAGCGACTTCATCAACTCTTTTTAAGGGCCATCAAAACATTAGGAAGTGGTATATCCAATTGCTATTAGGTTTGTGTTTGCTAGAAATAAAGTTTAACAACATGATTAGTGCATACATATAATAATAATAATAATAATATAATAATAATAATAATAATACATGAATAAACATTAATGAAAGATAATAAACATATATTACATATAATACATATATACATAAGGTACGATGTCCACTGGGAATTTTTAAGTCAGGAGCCTGTAGTGACGCGCCGGGTAACCCGCCCCGCCACCTCCCTCCGGTTAGGAGTGGCTAATCGACGATCGAGTGCTAAGTGTCGCTATTCCGTCAGTGGGATGTAGGCTGAGCGGGTCCCGCCGCGGTGTTTTTATATTTAGGGTTAGGTTCATCTGAGAAAGTGCTTCCGGGCTCCGTCCCTCCCCCTACTCCCGAGTTGTGTACATAATCCTTGGACGAGTGCTTAGGGTCGCTACTCCGTATCGGATTCGGGAGCAGCCAGGAAGAGCGAGGCCCATGGCATTCCTATCTGGTTTAGGTATGAGGCCAGCCCGCCCAGGCCCCCTGGCAATGCATATCTTCTAAAGAGTTCTAAGTAGTGCTGTCGCCAAGGGGCCGTGGCGCGCCAACTCCAACTGTTAAGTTTGTATGGTGTTAAGGCGGGCCGTCCATATGGGGGGTATAAGAGTGCAGGTGAGGGCTAGAAGGTCACCATGTTCTAGTTGTGAGTGAATTCTAAGTAGGGCTACACACGAGCTGAGAACCGGCCACCGGACCCACCCCCGACTCCAGAACCCCCACACGTCTGCCCACCACTACTTAGCTACAATTTTGGTTTAGTGGACAGCACGAATTGGTAAATTGCTTGAAATAGGTTGTTTTTAAAAACAAATTCTGGGTTAAGTAATATTTTTAGGAGTAATGGAAGTGGCAGGGTTGTCTTTTAATGTGCATTCGACAAACTGATATTGCCCTTTTTATAATCTTGTTAGCACCTCACCCCTTTAATGACATTTTTGATCCGCCCCTACGTCCAGTTTCTCCTAATCGCAAGTATATAGAACGTATTAGTACAACTTCAGCTATACTGAATGTAACCGCTTGTCCGAGACTATTGGGAGCGAGACGTAGCCCAGTGGTAAAGCGCTCGCTTGATGCGTGGCCAGTTTGGGATCGATCCCCGTCGGTGGGCCCATTGAGCTATATCTCGTTACAGCCAGTGCACCACGACTGGTGTATCAAAGGCCGTGGTATGTTCCATCCTGTCTGTGGTATAGTGCATATAAAAGATCCCTTGCTGCTAATCAAAAGGAGTAGCTCATGAAGTGGCGACAACGGGTTTCCTCTCACAATATCTGTGTGGCCCTTAACCATATGTCTGACGCTATATAACCGTAAATAAAATATGTTGAGTGCGTCGTTAAATAAAACATTTCCTTCCTTCCGAGACTATTGTATATATTTACGCTTGAGTTATAGCAAGTCAAAAACTCAACCGATTCGGCTTTGCTACATTCATTCATCTCGACCAGTATTCAACTTGCAACAAAGGCCATACAGACATTTCAGCGGGTTTTGTTGCAGTAATCGGTCAATAACGACTATACACTATTTGCCGGTCACTGTTTGTGGGGTAAACTTTCCAATACTGTTCACCAAATCAGCGGGACATTCTAGCCTTGCCACACAGTGGATATGTTTAAAACACAGACAGGTAAGTTTTAATAATTACAATAGTATCTTAAATATAAAAATAGTTTATGTTATGGTTAGAGTTAGGTTAGATTTCATTCTAAATACCGGCCTCGGTGGCGTCGTGGTTAGGCCATCGGTCTACAGGCTGGTGGTAGGTACTGGGTTCGGATCCCAGTCGAGGCATGGGATTTTTAATCCAGATACCGACTCCAAACCCTGGATGAGTGCTCCGCAAGGCTCAGTGAGTAGGTGTAAACCACTTGCACCGACCAGTGATCCATAACTGGTTCAACAAAGGCCATGGTTTGTGCTATCCTGTCTGTGGGAAGCGCAAATAAAAGATCCCTAGCTGCCTATCGTAAGAGAGTAGCCTATGTGGCAACAGAGGGTTTTCTCTAAAAAAACAGTGTCAGAATGACCATATGTTTGACGTCCAGTAGCCGATGATAAGATAAAACAATTAATGTGCTGTAGTAGCGTCGTTAAATAAAACAAAGTTTACTCTCTTTTTTCATTCTAAATAACCAACATAATGGTCATATTTCTTAACTGAGTATCACAACAACAACAAGAACAAAAAAAGGAAGAAAAAAAAAGGTCGGAGGTGGGGGGGGGATGGGGATGGGGATGGGGGTGGGGGAGATGAACTCTTTCCATTCAGGCCTCTTAATTAATAAATACATAGAATCTCAAAATCAGAATTAGAACCGTGTACACTGATCTACCCTTTATATATATATATATATATATATATATATATATATATATATATAATATATATATAAAAACATTTTGTGGAGGAGTTCCAGTTAGTTATTTATAACAAAATATAGTTTTCTAATCAAATTTAACTGTCTATAGTTAATGTCTTGTGTAAATTGCAAATGATTTTTTTTTTTTTAAATTGTAGAAATGATTGGGTTTTTTCCATTATATAATGTAATAAAACTTCAACCGATTTTTGTTAAAGTGGGGCTGGAGTCTACAGGGCTCCATATAAAATGGATTAATAGCCTTACAAAGTATTATAGGCAATATTATTTATTCATAAAAAAAATTGTTATATTTTAAAATATGGTTGTCACTGTACAACAGTAATAAATGGAACTCTTCTTTTTGTAAGAATAAATAGTACCGCGTGACATCAGTCTGGAACCATCCATTTGCGAAATTTGTAATGAGCGGATAATAGAAGCATTTTTCAATGAATAAATTAATTATGATTCCAGCTTTGTTCGAAAGAAATAGCATGAATGGAAAACGCGAAGAACAGCGTGATCTGGCTGTAACGTCACATTTGACCCACATTCTAGTCAACACTGTATGATTTATGGAATACTTTATTATCTATAGCTTTGTTAGCGTTAAAACGTTAATCGGTGGCTTACCAACTGTTGACAACCTTTGTTTGATTTCATTTCAACTTACTTTAGTGCTTATATCCAATTAAAGTTCACACACGTTGTCCTGGGCACACACCTATATGGGCTGTCTGTCCAGGACAGTGGGTTAGTTGTTAGTTGTTAGTGGTTAGTTGTTAGTTGTTAGTGAGAGAAAAGAGGGTGTAGTGGTCTTACTCCTACACATTGAGTTATTAAAAAACGCTCTGTGTGGGAGTCGGTACCGGGCTGCGAACCTAGTACCTACCAGCTGTATGTCCGATGGCATAACCACGACACCACCGAGGCCGATAAGAACGTTAATCGGTGGCTTAGCAACGGTTGGCAACCTGTATGTTTGAGACTAATAGTTCAGAAAATGGACCTTGTCGTTTCCTTGACTTTAGTCGATGAACTGGGAGGAAAAGTATAAAGTATGCGACTGTGAATCGAGACCTATATATGCCGCGCAGTAACCCAGAGACTCCGGGATCAAAGCTAATGCAAGTATGCTTAGTGCAGACGTGTGTGCAGGAAATTATGTAGAAGGGGTCTAGATTGGCGAGTGAAGTTTTAGGGGGTCGGGTCATGCTTTGGCGGAAAATATATTGACAAAATATATATATATATATGCTTGGAGCGCACGAGCTAAGTTAAGTTTGTTTCGTTTAACGACACCACTAGAGCACATTGGTTCATTATCATCGACTATTGGATACCAAACATTTGGTAATTCTGACAGTCTTAAGGAGCAAATCCGCACATTTGTCCATGATAAATGATATTTTATATGCACCATCCCACAGATAGGATAGCACATACCACGGCCTTTGATATACCAGTCATGGTTCATTGACTAGAACGAGAAATATCCCACTGGGCTCACAGACGGGAATCGATCCTAGACCGACCGCGCATCAGGCAGCGCTTTATCAGCGGGTTACGTCCCGCCTTTGCACACGGGCCTGCAGTCTTCATTCTTAGCATGATGATACTCATCAAGTATTCAACTAAAACATGTAATAGAGACAAATTTATTATTACTACTATATTTATTAATTTTATTATTAATTAATTCATAATGACTAATAATTATGAGCCGAGTTGGTCTGTGCATTAACACGGCTCTGGTGCTGCATGATTAAACAAAAAACGATAATAATTAAATCACAACACCAACTCACTAACTTTGCAGTTTAAATAACATATTTAGAAGGCAATTGCTAAATAATGCCATGAAAGTATTGTTTTACTATTTACAATTGTTATGCATTGCTACTCTTTTTAGGCTATCGTTTATTTGCATATACAGTATACAAACCACTATATAGTGCAATGGCGGATCACTGGTCGGTAGTGGTTTACAATGTGGAACTGCCAGTCGGTAATAAATACAATGATCCAACCCCCACCTCCAGCCTGTAGACCGATGGCCTGCCACGTTGTTACTACTTGTTTTAACTCCATCTATTTGCATATACAGTATACAGCAGTTTCATCAAGCTAAGGCTAAAGACTGTACATGTCCACAGGCAACGGGCGGGACGTAGCCCAGTTTAACAGCGTTCGCTCGATGCGCGATCGGTGTGGGATCGATCACCTTTGGCTATTTCTCGTTCCAGCCAGTACACCACGACTGGTATATTAAAGGCCGTGGTATGTACTACCCTGTCTGTGGGATGGTGCATATAAAAGGCAATGTATTTGTTTGGTAGGCTAGGCTAGCTGGCCCCTTTGTTACCACGGCGTGGAACAGCATCAAGCTTTCATTTAACGGTTCGATTAATAAGTTCTGCAGACAAATATCGCTCATATATTTCCGTAGTAAAATTAAATCCGAATACATGAGAGTTTTTCGTGACAATGTACTAGTTTTTCTTTCGCCGAAGATTCCGTAGGCAGTGGAGCCTACCCGTAATTTTGGTAGGCTTTTCGTCTGGCCGTAATCAAATATTAGCCAATGGCTTTGACTCTTCTTAGTATATCAAAGGCCGTGGATGTACTATTCTGTCTGTGGTATGGTGCATATAAAAGATCCCTTATAATTCTAATGGCAAGATGTAGCGGGTTTCTTCTTTAAGACTATATCAAAATTATCAAATGTTTGACATCCCATATCCGATGATTAACAAAACCAACTATAACTATTACCGCGCGGTATATATAGGTCCCGTTTCTCAGTCGCACGTTTTATACTTTTCCTCCCAGTTCATTGACTGAAGTGAAGGAAACGCCAAGTTCTAACGCTAACAAAGCTATATATAATAGAGTAGGACTACAAGGTCGGAGTCACTGCCATTTTCTGAACGATTAGTTGGTAAGCCACCGATTAAAGTTCTAACGCTTATAAGCTATATATAATACATTATTCCATAAACCATACAGTGTTGTCTAGCATGTGGTTCAAATGTGACGTTATAGCCAGATCACGCTGTTCTTCGCGTATATATTTTATAGATGCGCGCGAGAAGGAATCCGTTTTAATTAATCCTAAACCCGTACACATATTAAACATTTTATTGCAGCATTCGTAATTTTAGGCTAAATATTTGTTTAGTTTAACATTAGAGCCAGTCTATAGCTATCCAATAAAATAGCTGGTAAAACAACAAACAAACGAACAAACATACGAACAAACATACGAACGAACAAACAAACAAATAAACATACGAACAAACCCCAAAAGACCAACTAGATGTCTTTTCGTTCAACCGTTCATTAAATACGCAACGCACACGTGCGCACGCACACACACACACACACACACACAGACAGAGAGACAGAGACAGATAGAGGTACAGAGAAAGATAAGACGCGCGCGCGCACATACACACACAAACACACACACACACACACACACACACACACACACACACACACACACACACACACACACACGCCTGCCATGTGTTTTAATAAATTAAGGCCCAAATTTCCTGGTCATTCAGTGGATACGCAAGTTCTAATCCAGACTATTTTAACACGCTCTCGCCAATGTATTTTGAATAAAATGATGCTAAAATTTCGGGCCGCTTTAATAAGTACCACCAGAGCATTATTCATTAGCATCCCACCCCCACCAAACCTATTGACACGAATTAATATGTTACTGACACCTTCAGATGATGGCATCTTTGGATGCCTATAAATATGAAACAAATTCAGTTTACTTTTGTCCATCCACCTCATCTGAATAAACTGATATCGAAATATCCTGGCTGTTTCTAAACGTCCTTCCTGACGTAACCCAGTGGTAAAACGCTCGCTTGATGCGCGGTCGATCTGAGATCGATACCCGTCGATAAGCCCATTGGGCTATTTCTTGTTCCAGTCAGTGCACAACGACTGGTATATCTAAGGCCGTGGTATGTGCTATCCTGTATGTGGGATGGAGCATATGAAAGATCCCTTGCTACTGATGGAAAATATAGCGACTCTCCTCTCTAAAACTATGTGTCAAAATTACCAAACGTTAGACATCTAATATAATGTATGGGCATATGTAGCTAAAATAGGTCCCGTGGGAATTTCATGTATAATGTTTGGAACCAATGATATTTATAATCATTGTTGTACACAATACAGATTCAGCAAAATATGATTTCCATTTTTTTCTGATGAATATCAAGGTCATTTTGAGGTCACTACTACAATTTGTTCATGGCGCTAAGTGAAAGAAGGTGTCACTGTATAATGTTTTTAATATTTTGCCCCGTAGCATATTAAAAGAAAGCACACCAGCAGGGTTCAAACTTTTTCAAAAAAATTACTTGCCACAGGGCAAGTGCCAATCAGATATTCACTTGCCCCATATATTTTTCCACTTGCCCATACTTTTTAAGGTAACCAATTGTGTTACTCCTATTTAGTTTAAGACAGTGCTTAATAATGTAATAATATTGAAAGTAATTGGTTTGATTGCACAAATAAAGAATTTTGACAATAGGTTACAACACTTACTCAGGAAGTACTAAATGTATACGCCTGTCCAGTAGTATCCACTGTCTTCTCTATCTGTTGATTTAAACTTTATTTTTTAAATAGTGTCCATTTGTTGATTTAAACTTTGTTATTTCTTTGGTAGTGTCCACTTGTTCATCTCAATATAATTATTGTGTCGGTGTGTATGTCGTAGTGGCCGTGGATGTGGCGAGAACCCTTTCCACTTGTGAGCCATTCGTTTATGGCTGACATTGGTTGAAAAATTATTATGGATTTTGGCCCATGTGTCATTATTGTGAGTATATTATTTAACATTCTCTGCCCCAAAACACTTCTCTGGGATGTTTTTACCCTGTTCATAGCTGAGAAAAGTATTTCGCAAACAGCCGTGGCTGGGCTCAAAGTAAACATGAGCTCTGGTAATGTTTATAAATAATGCATGATTGGTAAACAACAGAAGGAGAGGGGGTGTACATCGATTGGAGCCTTGTATTTTTAATTTATTGAACATAATTTATTTGTTAAAAACTATTAATAAAGCAGAATTTTTTTTAATATATTCATGTATGCTTAGAGGGCATCGCACCATCATGAATATGGCGTAGGGCTAATGAAATCTAACTTGTCAGGATTATGACGTAGGGCTAATGAAATCTAACTTCACCTTACCCGTTCATTTTACACGGACGTAGATTTACATTTGCAAAGTACTGAAAAACATTAAGTATGTCCTGCTACAAGGTTTATGATATCTAAACTAAAATATCTTGCAACGTTTATAAGAATAAAGTTCATAATATTTATGCTTTGTTCAAGTGAACTCGGAAATTATAAACGTCCCCGTTCATTTGTAAAGAGTAGATTCCAGAGTCCACCGCGTTAACGTCTAATGTGATTTGAATATGACAATTTTTGCAAGGATTAAACATATTTATTGCATTCACAAGGCATGTATATTTTATTTTTATTTAAAATATACCTGCGAAGTCACAGTATTGTCTCAACGCTCCATTATTTTTCAGTAATGGAGAGATGAAACCCGACTTAATTAACCCACCAAAGTCATTGGTGTCAATTTCCATACTAACATATATATATGCACATAAAACTATTACTCAGTGGTGTATTTTAAGTAGGGGAATATCCCCAATACATAAACTGTAAAGCGTATTGGACGCTATTTCCAAGTTTGAAGATCATCCAACCGATTACTTGTACGAATTCAGTCAAACGTTCACCGGCCTCGGTGGCGTCGTGGTTAGCCATCGGTCTACAGGCTGGTAGGTACTGGGTTCGGATGCCAGTCGAGGCATGGGGTTTTAATCCAGATACCGACTCCAAACCCTGAATGAGTGCTCCGCAAGGCTCAATGGGTAGGTGTAAACCACTTGCACCGACCAGTGATCCATAACTGGTTCAACAAAGGCCATGGTTTGTGCTATCCTGCCTGTGGGAAGCGCAAATAAAAGATCCCTTGCTGCCTGTCGTAAAAAGAGTAGCCTATGTGGCGACAGCGGATTTCCTCTCAAAATCTGTGTGGTCCTTAACCATATGTCTGACGCCATATAACCGTAAATAAAATGTGTTGAGTGCGTTGTTAAATAAAACATTTCTTTCTTTCTGTCAGTCAAACGTTCAGTGGCGGACATTACCGATCTTAATCGATAGTAAAAGGGGAATAACTCTAAAGTTGTTATTGAACTTTTCAACACATTGTTTTCCATTTTGGTGTTAACGCATTGGCAAGAGTTTCGATCGTTCCAGCATTTAGGGATAGGATTAGTTCTCCTTAGAGCTATATAAATGCTCGAACGATCGGAACTCTTTCCAAAGGTTTCACCGAGATTTGTAACAAAATTTAACCCCCCCCCCCCACCCCCCCAGTTTTTGGTGTTAGTCACTTGTCATCGGGCATATGCAGTTAACATAATTACTTGCCCGGCATGAAAATTCCACTTGTCATGGGCGTCGGGCGATGGGATTTTTGAACCCCTGACACCATCTAAATTATATTAAAACATGAATAAATGTTTATTTTGTTGTTGTTATGGTGGATATAGGAATTTGAAAACGAAGGGGGGGGGGGGGGGGGGGAGTCAAAATGTTAATAGTGTCAACTACTAGAT
>NC_054705.1:28071513-28095542 GCF_016097555.1 Gigantopelta aegis
ACCAGAGGGTAATTTTTTTCAAAATGTGATCCTGGGCCAAATGGTGAATGTATAATGTGGAATGGGCCTCCCAGACCAAATGGATATGGTGCTATTAAGTTCAAATCACCAATCACAGGCCAGTATCGTACAGTAAATGCTCACAGATTAAGTTTCATGGTCTTTAATAAGGAGATGGACATAGATGGCAGTGACATCAGTCACCTGTGCCATAACCGTCTTTGTATGTTTAAAGATCACTTATCTGCTGAGCCACATGCAATTAACAGCTCGCGCATACAATGTGTGAACCGGGATGTCTGTCAGGGACATGGACAATACCCTCCCTGCCTCTCTTGCATCTCAGAATGCATAACATATAAGAATGTAAAACAATAACAAAGTTTAATTTAAAGAAATATTTTATGTCATAAAATCAGATATAAATATCACATATAAAATATCACATGATACATTTATTCAAAAGCATACATTTATTCACATTACTATTTTTTATTGTTTAAAGTCAGTCTTCAATGTCTAGGGTTCATATCCACAGCAGAAATCCTATCATGCAAACTGATAGTTCCTATATTATATGTATCACTTGAAGGTTTGTGACAAAAATTACTTTGAATAATAACTGTGGTCACAGGAGTTGTCTGTTCTTTGGCTGTCAATATCTAATAATCCTTTCTTGTAGTCAGCTTGTTGATCTCTGTGCAAATGTTTATATCGTAAGTGATCTCTAATTTTTACTTCCTTGCTGGACTAAGTGCCTTTTAATCACCTGTGGATTGTTTTGATATCTTTTTTGAGAGTCCGACTCTTTGTCCATCTGACGCAGTGAACGCCTCACCCGAGCTAACAGTTCGATGCCACAGTACTTGCACTTTTCTATCATGGATGTTCCCGGGGCGTTGTTCAGCCTGTGGATGGTGGATGCAGCTCTCCCAGTCATCGTTCGTGAATAGTTCACATTCTTAGGTAGGAAACACTGAGAGAACGGTTCGCAGCCTCACATTTCTGTGTGTCTGTATACAGTTTCATTTGCTCTACAGCTGAAATACTTAGTTTAATCTTCAGAAGTTCCAGTACTAACATTTTGTCATTTTCATTCATATTCAGCTCTGTGATTCTGTGTGTACCGAGGAACATGGATCGGTGCCACCAGTTGTTCGTTATTCCTCCACTGCAGACGACCGAGTACCGCGAACACTTTGAACAGTCACCACCGTAGCACGAAAGTGTCGATTGAAGGACCTTTGGTAAGTTTCGTTTCAGTACACCGATATTACCAGTGTGTAGTTTCATCAGTTCTTTAAGAATTAAACTGCACCTTGCTTTTCATATCCTGGCTGAATACCTTCTGTGCTTCACGCTTTTGTTCACGGGTGTACCCAGTAAACATGTCGGGACTGAAGTTAGCTTTGTAACACTTACGAAACTGACTCTGACCTAAGTGGGTTGGATCGGCTAGCCGCTGCACTTTCCACATTGGATGTAGAAGTTTCAAAGCACTACCAACTCCAGCAGATGATCTGGAATCTCCATCTGTTGTGACGTATTTTATGAGAATACCTTGTAGAGCCAAGTCTGTTCCGATATCTTTTCCCATCTCGTATTCCGACAGCGGGAGCAAATGGCGGCAAGTTTGCTGTGCAGTCAGGATGACCACCGGGACACGTCACATGAATACCTTTGTTTCTTAACCAGGCTCCGGTCCAACAAAGTTATTCTGGAAGCAGGCACTTACAATGAATTTTCTTTCAGTCCATTGTTTCACACGCAAGTCCTATAGCTTGTGATGCATTCTGGCCCGGTTTTCTTCCGACTTGTTATTGTCGTGGAGTTGTATCTCCCATCCATGGCTATGTTAATTTCATCACGTTCATTTCCACGTTTCATGTTAATGTCTTTCAGTAGCTCAACTTTTTGTGCCATATCTTTTTCATTTAGATCTGTTACAGCCGTTGATACCTTGTATGATGTTCTCTGCATACTGCTCCGACACGGTGGTGGAATGTCCATGCCTGCCAATAGCACTCTCGCTCTCGTATTGCCGACGGGAGTATCTTGGAGACCGATAGCAAGACCCACATTAGTTTTTGCTGCATTTGGGCCAGGTTTATTTGTCTTCACCCTCATTGTACAAATTTGCTTTCAGGAGCAGTGAAGTCACAATTCACACAGTGTAGTGTGACTTTCCAACAAAGACCCCACTTAACCTCTTTTAATATTTGCATTTCAGGCTCGTCGCACTCAGGGGAAGCTGTTGAGTGGTATCTGAAAGCTGCATTCCATGCATCTACCATTCTGTCATTGTCCACTATTCTCATGCCTTCTTTGTCTTTACACTGTTGTTCTTCTTTCATTTCAGACGCAGTACATGTACTCGTAATGGGACGTAGCAGGCGGACTGGCTGTGACACACCTTCGCAATCTGGAGTGGATATGGTGGCTGAAGTGGAACTCGACTTCGTGACCAAGGCAAACTCGTCTATATTCATCCGGACTACTGGTCGCAACTTCTCAGTGTGAGATTCTGGACTTGCATGTTCATGCAGCAGAGTTGCACCCTTATTCCAAGGTGCATGTCCCTTCTTGAACTGTGTCTTTCGTCTTGTATTGCCTTCCATGGATGTGACTCGTAGTGTATATAAAACAGTGAAATACTTATTGTGGTATGCATGTCCACCCTTATATATATGTTCATGTGTGATGTCACTTTCAGTTCTGATGCATTAAAACATTTCAGTGGCAGTGGCAGTTGACAGCTTTTTTTTGTTCACTGTGTATTCGGGTACTGCATCTTTGCAGACTGGTGCCCTGTCCTCTGCATTCAGGTGGTGACCTGTTACGGTGTGCAGACACCTTGCTAATTACCCTCACCAGAATGACACTCTAGCAGTCCTAATTTGTAATTGGCATATATTGACTGTGTGCAGTATCCAAAAATTTTACAGTTTTAAAGATTAAATTTTGTTTAAAAAGAGAACTTTGTGGGAATTTGTTTTTTGAAAATGTATCAATTTAAATTAAATTGATTTTTTTTGTTGAAAAAATCATATTCCTGCCAACTGCTATATTTCAATTGCAGAGAACACAATAAGGAGCAAGTTTCTTTTTGTTGTTCAGAAAAATGTCTGTAACTTTTAAAGTTATTCCATAATTACTAGTCCACTATTGGGAATAACTTGACGCAGATTGCCGCCTTTTTGCGGCACAGGCAGTCCCCCATTTCACAGGCTCCAATAGCCATATTTGGTATCAAATATTCTTTTTATTGCCTGTATGCAACTTGACATATGTATTTAAATGCCATATGTGAGTTTGAGTGTCATGGTGAAAACAATTTTGGTCTGATAGGCCTCAGACTAGGTTATCCACCACCCATTTGGTTGTCCAAAATACGGAAGTTAATGCGAGAAAATATAGTTTTTTTCCTGTGATGTGATTAATGGCAGGTGAGAGGCTGGGGAGCTTGGTTTTGATTACTTAGTATCCCTGGATTGTTACACTGGGTTTGACAGGTGAGAGGATGCAGTTAGTGAATATGTGCACTTGGTTTACACTGGATACTGCATAATGTCCCCCAGAGCA
Source organism: Gigantopelta aegis (assembly GCF_016097555.1). Classification (NCBI taxonomy): domain Eukaryota; kingdom Metazoa; phylum Mollusca; class Gastropoda; order Neomphalida; family Peltospiridae; genus Gigantopelta; species Gigantopelta aegis. The sequence goes on from NC_054705.1 coordinate 28,075,096, forward strand.
CATTGAAGTCATGCAAAATTTGTGTAAAATGCAGAGAAATGGGTGTGATTCGGTCCCTTAGCCCACGTGTGTTTGTTTACATTGATATAACGCGGAAAAGAACTGGACAACAGATGTCGTCCTTTCGAGTGTTCAATGGGCCCAGGCAGGTAATGTTTCCCGTGAAATGCTAATGGCCTGGTGAAATTAATAAAAGTGCTACAGCCACTGGGGCTACATGAGAATACATAGTGAAATTAATTGTGGTCTGAGGCCTGATATGTACCAAGCAATGTATCCTCCTGTTAACCATCTTGTCAAAATCAGAATATGTATGTTCCTCTTACGCCGTTGCATAACGGCCTGAGTGTAATAAAGTTCTGTTCTGTTCTGTTCTGTTCTGAGTCACACCAGCTTCTTTCAGGCCAGTAAGAAACTGCCCTGAGATTAGAATGCGATCAATGCGAGAGTATGTTCTGTAAGCTTTACTGTGGTATGTGTATGATGTCCTATCTGGGTATATGTATCTGTATGCATCACTTAGTGCGTGCTCAGTCATAATAGTATTTAATTGTGTAACCCCTACAGTGCCCCTAAGCTCTAGCGTAACGTCATCTACACAGAGAACACGGCTGGTCACGGTTCGTCGGTCATCTGTCAAAATAAAGTAATTAACACAGCTTGCAATGAACTCAGCCCTATGGCATGGGTTCACCGGGACATACATATTAATCATGTTGAATATTTGACTATTAAATTGGCACAATAAACTTAAAACTCGCCCTTCTGTATCTTTGTTTATTTTAATTATTTTAATATCTAAACCCTTTCTGAATAAAATTGCAACCCCCCATTTACGCCCAACATTACACGAATTAATATAATAAGTCCCATCAAAATCTTTAAGTAGTTCTTTTATATTATCTTTATCATTAAAATGAGTTTCTTGTAAGCAAATTATATCTATTTTCTCAGTATTTAGTAATTTAAAAATTAAACCCCGCTTTGTACTATTATTTACAAAGCCGTTTACGTTTAGTGTGCCAATTTTCAAGTGTGTGCTGTCAACTGCCAGCAGTTTAACATGTATGAACTAAACAAGAATAAATAATAATAATGAAATTGTGAATGAACAGTAAGAAACAACAACAACAAATATGTACAGCGTCTACGCATGGAAAGGTAATTTTTTGACCCCGGTAGCACCAAGTCTCTATCGCGCCCTGGCCAAGCTGGTCGCAGGGTGGGGTGGTGGCCTGGGTCACTGCTGAGTTGATCTGGCCTGTTGAGAAAGTCACTCATGCATGGCACTGTACCAATCGGCTTATCTAACGTATGAAGCAAAACACCACATACACTTAACGCAAGACAATAACACACATGAAATAGGTGAGCACAGTTAATCACAAGACAAACAAGAGCACAGTCAAACACAAACGAAGAAGGCTTAACAGCCGTTTCAGTCAACGGGGTGTGGGGGTGGTCACAGTTAATTACACAGTTTTCACGCATATAAAGAGTACATATTTCATACAACACTAGAACACAAACACAAAACATGGTTTTATACACACAGAACACATTAGAACGTAGTAACACGGTTTTGCACAACACAATTCCATCGAATAACACTGAAACACGCACAGAACCACAGGGGATGGGGGTGGTCACATCTCCATACGAAAAAACTTGTGCACGGCACTTTTCACATTTGAACACATTTGACAACACAGTGAATACACATAACACAAACAAACACAACGAAATTTCCTTTCCTGGCCGCAGAGCGGAGTGGGTGGGGTAGTCCGGGGCGATTCCTGGTCGTTTACCGGGGCTAGGTTTAGATCGTGATCAGTCTCGTGGTCGATGTCCATTCCGGGTCGTGTTGGGTTGGGGGCAGAGAAAGTGGGTAGGTCCCCAAAACCTACGTCTTGGTGACCTTCAGTCCCTTGGTTCTGGAGGGGGGCGCCGCCGGTAGCACGTGGCATGCTGCCTTCTCGGGTGTGAACTGGTCCTCTGATGAGGAAAGGTCCCTCTTTTTCTCTCTCTCCTTCTCTCTCTTCGCGTGTCTTTCTCTCTTTCCTCAATTTCTCTAGACTCTCTACTCTCTCTCTCTCTTCCTCTCTCCTGGCTTCTGACAATTCCTTGTCAGAGGATGAGGCCGTACTACTGATAATGAGATCAGATTGCTCGTCTAAGTCAACGGGTTGGTGAGTTTTTTGGGGGGGGGGGGGGGGGCGCCCCTTCCAGGACCGTGTCAATGTCTCCTCCCCTGATGATATCTGAGAAAAGGACCTGCCTGTCAGGGCAGTCCTACTGATGGTGGCCTGGCTTACCACAACTGAAGCACAGTTCTGGCTGGTTTCGGTAACGTACCGTAAACCAGTCGTGCTGGTGGGTCTGGAGTCTCCCGGGGATATCGTCTCTAATGTCTAGCTCAAGGGACCGCTCGCCGGTCTTAACGTTGGTATTTCTCCAAGTGGAGAAGCTGGCTGGTACTACTATAGTGCCGTACTTTTTCAGGGTGGCGTCCACATATGTGTTTGCAACCGTGAGGGGGAGTCCTCGGATCTTGACCCAAGTGCCCCCTGGGAAGCGCGGTCCGATGTCGCAGTGTTGGTCCCTGACGCTAAGCCCCAGTACCTCTAGGCGGTCCCTGATTTCCTGGGTCCTAACGTGAAGCTCCCAGTTGTTGCGCCCCTTGGGCACAACAGCCAAGAGGTGATCTACAATAGGCCCTGAAGCCCTGCAGATCTCCTCACCCTTGAGGGGAGGGGTGAAGCCCGGCGCGTGTAAAAACAACGGGTGAGAATACTCACTCTCTCCTAGGCTGCTGGGTGTCGTCGTCGGCAATGTCCGGTTGTGTCCGGCGATCGGAGCGTCAGCAGATGAAGCAGCGGCAGACAACTCTGGCTCATACATCTTTTTCCAAAGAAAAAATATTTCTATTTTTCTATTTTAATTTTTAGACAAATTTTTAAACTGTGTTAGAGTTTAACGCTAATTTTTAGATTTTACCCTACAAAATTAACTGGCAACAAAACTCACCACTGTGCCAAAAGGCCTTTCGTCACTGGGAAGGCTACACACTCATACCCAGCAATATCAAAATGAAAATCATTATCAATCCAACATTCCAAAAGTACAGTGGCTGGTAAAGGACATCACATCAAATTATTATTCTCGATCGATCGATTTAATATCTCGATCGATCAACTTACTATCTCGATCGATCGACTTTCGAACTCGAGGCTTTCCGTCAAGATAGGCGACTGGAATACCGTTATAGGTTATACTATACCATATATAATCCCATAGGCAACAACGTTAACTTTTGTGGTTAAAAACACAATATGCAATATATCAACCAAACTATGACATTCATCTAGGTAATCATCCAACACATAAATACAGGCCACGACATGTACAGGTAATTTTTTCCCCCCAAATTGGAGAAGAACTAATCCCCATTCCTTTTACCCTAAGAATTTGGTCGGGATAATGTGAGCAGGTATGTATACACTATACTAAAAGGCACCCACTGTCCACATATCTCAAGTGCACCCACTGATGCAATAGCTACGGCAACTACGTCTGTATTTGTAGCAGATAGCATGATCCATACGTAGATTTGCTGATATGCATCGAATATGGAGCGGTGTGTTGAAGCCCAAAATGTCCCAATTGGGACATCTTTGGCCGGTGCTCTAATTAATGTATTTAATTAATATCATTTATATATTAGGCCCTGGAAGAAGGTTTCGCAAACGGGTGGGCTTTGTGGACAGGTTGCTGACGTTCCAATACCAGGAAAGTACCCAAAATGTCTGGGCCGGATTTTCATGGGTAGGGCGAGCCGGGGGTGTGGGCTGGGGAGCCCCCCCCCCCATCCTCCCCAGGTTATCCATACAACTGTATATGAAGGAAGGTTGTTGGGATAGGTATGGGAAGGAATGATGGGGTGAGGAAGAAGAGGAATGGTGATGTTTATGAACAGTCCGCCATTCGTCCACCCAAAGGAGCAGGTGGGCGAAACGCATGATGATCTCCAGATGGTGAAGTTGTTATATTGAACATGTTTTTGTTGTTGAACTTCCGAGGTGACCCATAAAGTTCCAAGAGCATTCGTGAGCTTACTATCTGTGGATGGGCCACCTACGGGCAACGGGCAACTATATTTACGTGCCCCTATCCACAAGGGTTCAGGCACGCCCACCCCGGATTCAGCCTCTGACCTCGCCAGTTGCCGATTCCGGGGCGGGAGGGGGGCCACCTATACGAATGACCACTTAAGATCATTGCTATATAAAAATCCAGCAGTACACAAAGAACCACTAATCGTTTGACGCGGTTAAGGTTAAGGACCACACAGATATTGAGATCTGAGAAACCTGCTGTCGCAACTTCATAGGCTATTCTTTTTCGATTAGCAGCAAGGGATCTTTTATATGCAACATTCCATAGATAGGATAGAACATACCATGGCCTTTGATGTACCAGTCGTGGTGCACTGGCTGAAGCGAGAAATAATTAAAGTTCAAGCACAATTTGTGAGGCCAGAAATGATTTAATTACCCCTTGCACCAGTGCGTTAATATCTATGTATGTAACAGTCATGTAACTAAACGTGCTATGGCGACACTACAGAATTGATGTATGCATTCATAATCATAAAACAAAAAATGCTTAATAGAGCAAATTTACATTGAAAGTTATCCAGCATTCTTCAAAAAAACCTCATGTACTAGTTGATTTTAATATAAGGATATTCCTTTTGAAAAGACACGGCACCATTCATTCATTTGAATATCGAGTAATGGCTGACTGGAATTAAAGTTGTGTATGCAGTTTACAAAGACACGTTGTATTAACTTTGAGATTATATAATAAAGAGATTATTACCCTTCTGTGTTTCGTTATCGTCAATATCATATATTAGGTGTAAAAATAATGTATTATGCCAGTGGCTCATATAATACAACTTTTATTCCTAATATCTGATATTGACGATATGTACACTTCAGAAGAGAGAGAGAGAGATAGAGAGATTATATTGGAGATAGAGGGAAGAGAGAGAGAGCGCAGTGGAGAGAGAGAGAGAGACATAACTGGGATACAGCTAAATATCCACACGCAAACACATTTACATAACCAGATCCACACACAGGCACGCATGAACACACAAACACATGTACATAACCAGATCCACACACAGGCACGCATGAACACACAAACACATATACATAACCAGATCCACACACAGGCACGCATGAACACACAAACACATTTACACAACCAGATCCACACACAGGCACGCATGAACACACAAACACATATACACAACCAGATCCACACACAGGCACGCATGAACACACAAACACATGTACATAACCAGATCCACACACAGGCACGCATGAACACACAAACACATTTACATAACCAGATCCACACACAGGCACGCATAAAACACACAAACACTTCTGTACATAACCAGATCCACACACAGGCACGCATGAACACACAAACACATTTACATAACCAGATCCACACACAGGCACGCATGAACACACAAACACATGTACATAACCAGATCCACACACAGGCACGCATGAACACACAAACACATTTACATAACCAGATCCACACACAGGCACGCATGAACACACATCCATCCGAGACGGGACGTAGCCCAGTGGTAAATAGTTCGTCTGATACGCGGTCTGTCTAGGATCGATCCCCGTCGGTGGACCCATTTGACCCATTGGACTATTTATCGTTCCAGCCAGTGCGTCACGAGTTGTATATCAAAGACCTTGGTATGTGCTATCCAGTCCATGGGATAGTGCATACAAAAGATCCCTTGCTACTAATGTAGGGAAAATGTAGCGGGTTTCCTCTCTAAAACTCTAGCCGATGATTAATACAGCAATTAATATGTTCTTGTGGTGTCGTTAAAACAAAACCAATTTAAACCACCCATCGATCCATCCATTAAAACTTACGTACGACATACTTTTTACGTACGGTGGGCCCCACCTACTTGCCTACATCCATTCATCCATACATACATGCACATACATAGATAGTAGATACACGCACAAACATACATGTACATACAAAGTATATACATATTTACACAGCATGTTTCATACTATTTCCTATGATATGCCATTCATGAATCACTGGTTGGAATAGCAAAACTCAATAGCTTCACCCAGATAATCGACCCTTCATTGTATTCCATTTCAAATGAACGGACTGCAACCGAGTGAAAATCCCACTCGTTTGGGCAGGCACAGCTTGGAAACAGACTATTTATACTCCGTGCTCGTAAAATGTCCACATGCCTTTAAATGGTGTAAACACGTCTGGTATATCAAAATATTTTGTATGTGACATCCTTTCTTTGGGAAAGTGCATATAAAAGACCCTTTGCTGCTAATGGTTAAAATGTGACAGGTTTCCTCTCAAGACTACATGTCAGATTTGCCAATTGTTTGACATCCAATAGCCGCTAAGCTCTAGAGGTGTCGTTAAACAAAAAATATTGCAATGATTACTTTAAAAAAAAAAAAATCTTCATCAAAAACAATCACAAACAATTGACTAAACTACTTCTCCGCAACCACTAATGAAAGTTGAAACTGGGTAATACACAAAACCCTTTACCCCACTTAGAAGAACGATTATGTAATCAGTGCAGTCTGATTGAAGATGCATATCATATCATAATATGTGTTAAATATAATACTCCACGCTCTAAACTATATTAATATCGTTTAAGATTAATTTTACGGTTTTACATAATAACACATTTAGAACAAATGATGCCCATGTATGAAAATTTATATTTATTATGCAATACCATGATCCTGCTTGTGCAGGTTCAGTGTGTAAACTTGTTTATGATTGTACATGTATTAACCAGGTATCCTGTTTGTCTGTGCCATGATTGTTTAACTGTTTCAACAAAGGCCATGGTTTGTGATATCCTGCCTGTGGGAAGCGCAATAAACGATCCCTTGGTACCTGTTGTAAAAGAGCGGCCTATGTGGCGACAGCGGGTTCCTCTATAAAAAAAACAGTGTCAGAATGACTATATGTTTGACGTCCAATAGACGAGTGATAAGATCTAAAATGTATCAATGTGTCTAGTGGCGTTGTTAAATAAAATAAACTTACACTCTTTTTTTATTATTCATTTTTCTCAATAGAATCAAGCTTATTCATCCGATTAATATCCTGCTCAAACTGTCATGGCCGGTGGAGGGGGTGGGGGATGGGGGCGAGGGTGGGGGGGTGTGGTGGGGTGGGATGGTTATGGGGGGGTTGACTCAGAACAGAACTTTATTACACTCAGGCCGTCCCACAACGGCGTTAGAGGAACATACATCATAAATAATATAAACGTGACAAGATGGTTTACAATAGTAGTAGTAGTAGTAGTAGTAGTAGTAGTAGTAGTAGTAATAATAATAATAATGGTGATAGCAGTAATGGTAGTCGTAGTAGTATAATAGTAGTAGTAGTAATAGTAGCAGTAGTAGTAATAGTAATGGTAGTACATGGTACAGTAATAATAATAATAATAATAATTGTAATATAGCTAGGAAACAGTTTTGATTGTGACATGAGTTATTCAGTTACCAGGACGTTTAAAAACCTGGCAAATTACATTTATAAATTTCGCCAACTTCTTTAATCCACAGGAGCTATTTACATAACAGCGTTCCGCTACAAGCGGCAATTTAAGCACATTGCTTGCTATTCACGCTACATAGTTCCAGATCCACACCAGGCCCGCTGTTAGTTATCGACTACTGCTTATCAGATGCGCGCGACTGCTCATATGTGACGAGATTTCCATAAATAACATGGCTGGTCCAATAAACTGCCAGTAGTAACACAACCACATTTTCATATCAGATTCACACACAGGCACGCATGGCCCACAAACACATTTATGGACAACCTGGGGGGGGGGGGGGGGGGGCACGCATGGGGGGCACCGTGGTAGGGTACATATTTGGGATCCGATAGGGCGTTGGCGGTTGGACCGATAGGGATGCCTGTTAGGAGGCACCCCCAGGAACGCATGAACCCCCCCCTGTGGAAATCCGGACCGAGCCCAGTGGTAAATCCCGCCTGTTGAAGCGCCGGATTAGGATCAGTGGCGCGATGTTCCCCCCTTTGCGAATCCGCTATCGTTCCAGGGCTAATTCACGAATTAAAAATAAAAAGACCGTATATGTGCTATTATAATAATTAAATAATTACATAAGATATATATATTGCTTTTGAACTGCCCGATCGAAAATTTAGCGGGTTTTTGCTCTACTAATTAAATAATAAAAAACATCAATGATATAGGATTCTCATATATGGTGCTACTACAAAACCATATAATAAAATTATAAGATCCATGGTAGACACGTAAATTGTTTTAGTTTTTTGATACTTTTTTACATCCATTCATACCACACTATTAAAAATTATCCCCTGCATTTCTTTCAAACTACACTTCCCAACAAAGTATATACATATTTACACAGCATGTTTCATACTATTTCCTATGATATGCCATTCATGAATCACTGGTTGGAATAGCAAAACTCAATAGCTTCACCCAGATAATCGACCCTTCATTGTATTCCATTTCAAATGAACGGACTGCAACCGAGTGAAAATCCCACTCGTTTGGGCAGGCACAGCTTCAAAATGTCCACATGCCTTTAAATGGTGTAACACGTCTGGTATATCAAAATATTTTGTATGTGACATCCTTTCTTTGGGAAAGTGCATATAAAAGACCCTTTGCTGCTAATGGCAAAATGTGACAGGTTTCCTCTCAAGACTACATGTCAGAATTGCCAATTGTTTGACATCCAATAGCCGATAGCTCTAGAGGTGTCGTTAAACAAAAAATATTTGCAATGATTACTTTAAAAAAAAAAAAATCTTCATCAGAACAATCACAAACAATTGACTAAACTACTTCTCCGCAACCACTAACTGAAAGTTGAAACTGGGTAATACACAAAACCCTTTACCCCAGTAGAAGAACGATTATGTAATCAGTGCAGTCTGATTGAAGATGCATATCATATCATAATATGTGTTAAATATAATACTCCACGCTCTAAACTATATTAATATTAATATTAATTTTAATTTTACATAATAACACATTTAAAATGATGCCCATGTATGAAAATTTATATTTATTATGCAATACCATGATCCTGCTTGTGCAGGTTCAGTGTGTAAACTTGTTTATGATTGTACATGTATTAACCAGGTATCCTGTTTGTCTGTGCCATGATTGTTTAACTGTTTCAACAAAGGCCATGGTTTGTGCTATCCTGCCTGTGGGAAGCGCAAATAAAAGATCCCTTGCTACCTGTTGTAAAAGAGTAGCCTATGTGGCGACAGCGGGTTTCCTCTAAAAAAAAACAGTGTCAGAATGACCATATGTTTGACGTCCAATAGACGATGATAAGATAAAAAATCAATGTGCTCTAGTGGCGTTGTTAAATAAAACAAACTTTACTCTTTTTTTTATTATGACATTTTTCTCAATAGAATCAAGCTTATTCATCCGATTAATATCCTGCTCAAGCTGTGTAGAGACTTTGCTCATCCAAACTGTCATGGCCGGTGGGGGGGTGGGGGATGGGGGCGAGGGTGGGGTGTGGGGTGGGGTGGGGTGGGGTGGGGTGGTTATGGGGGGGGGTTTGACTCGGAACAGAACTTTATTACACTCAGGCCGTCCCACAACGGCGTTAGAGGAACATACATCATAAATAATATAAACGTGACAAGATGGTTTACAATAGTAGTAGTAGTAGTAGTAGTAGTAGTAGTAGTAGTAGTAGTAGTAGTAGTAGTAGTAGTAGTAGTAGTAGTAATAATAATAATAATAATAATAATGGTGGTAGCAGTAATGGTAGTCGTAGTAGTATAATAATAGTAGTAGTAGTAGTAGCAGTAGTAGTAATAGTAATGGTAGTACATGGTACAGTAATAATAATAATAATAATAATTGTAATATAGCTAAGAAACAGTTTTGATTGTGACATGAGTTATTCAGTTACCAGGACGTTTAAAAACCTGGCAAATTACATTTATAAATTTCGCCAACTTCTTTAATACAGGAGCTATGTAGAACAGCGTTCCGCTACAAGCGGCAATTTAAGCACATTGCTTGCTATTCACGCTACGCTAGTTCGCTTTGTTACTAGGCCCTACTGGCAGTTATCGACTACTGCTTATCAGATGCGCTCGACTGCTCATATGTGACGAGATTTCCATAAATACATGGCTGGTCCAATAAACTGCCAGTAGTAACAACCATCATTTTCATATCATTCACTTCATTTAATTATGGCCCACCCGTGTTGTATGGATAACCTGGGGGGGGGGGGGGGGGGGGGGGGGGGCGCCGTGGTAGGGTGCTTATTTGGGTGCGATAGGGCGTTGGCGGTTTGGACCGATAGGGATGCCTGTTAGGAGCCCCCCCCCCCGGAACGCCCCCCCGTGGAAATCCGGACCGACCGGAATGGGCCTCCCGCCTGTTGAAGCGCCGGATTGGCCAGTGGCGCGATGTTCCCCCCTTTGCGAATCCGCTATCCTCCAGGGCTAATTTTAAATTAAAAATAAAAATATAATATATATAAATATTATAATAATTAAATAATTATATAATATATATATTTCTTTTGAACTGCCCGATCGAAAATTTATTTAATTTTGCACCTACTAATTAAATAATAAAAAAATAGAATGATATAGGATTCTCATATATGGTGCTACTACATTTAATATATAATATAATTATAAGATAATGGTAGACCCCAAATTGTTTTAGTTTTTTGATTCTTTTTTTAAGTGGTCATACCACACTATTAAAAATTATCCCCTGCATTTCTTTCCCACACTTCCCACCCCCCCCCCCCCCCTCCCGCCCCGGAGTCGGTCACTGGCGAAGTCAGAGGCTGAATCCGGGGTGGGCGTGCCTGAACCCTAGTGGATAGGGGCACGTAAAATGAGTTGCCCGTTGCCCGTAGTAACAACCATACACTATTTGACGGTCACCGAAGTCGGGTTCACATACATTATTATTGTTGGGTAAACTTTGCGAAAGTCCAGTACTGTTCACCTTGCCACATAGTGGATATGTTACAAAAACAGAAAGGTAAGTTTTAATATAAACACTTCCATATTCCCCCCTTCCCCCATTTGGGGTATTGAGTTAGCCGTATCAACTGGGTATTGCATTAAACACTACAGACAACGTAGTGCTAGGACTGTAGTGGAGTACTCCAACCACCCACCACGCAGTGGATCAACAAGTGAAACTGCATTTTAATACTTAGAAATCTCATAGGGCGTATTTTGCCGGAATGAACCGAACGTCTACGGAATAAAACGAATTTTACACAGAATAGTCAAAATGTCTAATTTTTCAAAGGCAAAACACAGCGATACTGGATTACGAAACATAAACATTATGTTGGTTTTATAGAACAAATTGTTTTAAAAAGGTATTGTATATAGCTATCGCTAACCCTAATCTTAAACTAATTGTAACAAATATTTCTTTAAAATTGTTATGGGTGGTGGGGGGGGGGGAGGGGGATGGGGGATAAGGACGACTTTCCTAAATAGCCAACATAATGGTCATATTTCTTAACTCAGTATCACCAACAACAAAAAAAAAGGTCGGAGGTTTGGGGGAAAAGGGGAATTTGGGAAGATGAACTCTTTCCATTCAGGTCTCTTAAATACACACCGGCCTCGGTGGCGTCGTGGTAGGCCATCGGTCTACAGGGCGGTAGGTACTGGGTTCGGATCCCAGTCGAGTCATGGGATTTTTAATCCAGATACCGACTCCAAACCCTGAGTGGGTGCTCCGCAAGGCTCAATGGGTAGGTGTAAACCACTTGCACCGACCAGTGATCCATAACTGGTTCAATAAAGGCCATGGTTTGTGCTATCCTGCCTGTGGGAAGTGCAAATAAAAGATCCCATGCTGCTAATCGGAAGAGTAGCCCATGTAGTGGCGACAGCGGGTTTCCTCTCAAAATCTGTGTGGTCCTTAACCATATGTATGACGCCATATAACCGTAAATAAAATGTGTTGAGTACGTCGTTAAATAAAACATTTCTTTCTTTCTTAAATACACAGAATCTCAAAATCTGAATTAGAACCGCGTACACTGATCTACCCTTTTTATATAACCCCCCTCCCCCCCCACCCTTTTTTGTGTGTGGAGGAGTTCCAGTTAGTTATTTATAACAAAATACAGTTTTCTAATCAAATTTAACTGTCTATAGTTAATGTCTTGTGTAAATTGCAATTGATTTGTTTTTAAAAATTGTAGAAATGATTGGGGGTTTTACATTATATAATATAATGAAACTTAAACCGACTTTTGTTAAAGTGGGGTTGGAGTCTACAATGCTCCATATAAAATGGATTAATAGTCTTACAAAGTATTAGGCAATATTATTTATTCATTAAAAAAAAATCGTTATATTTAAAAACGTGGTTGACTGTACATCAGTAATAAACGGAACTCTTCTTTTTGTAAGAATAAATAGTACCGCGTGACGTCAGTCTGGTACCACCCGTATGCGAAATTCATAATGAGCGCATAATAGAAGCATTTGTCAATGAATGAATTAATTATGATTCCAGCTTTGTTCGAAAGAAATAGCATGAATGGAAAACGCGAAGAACAGCGTGATCTGGCTGTAACGTCACATTTGCCCCACATTCTAGTCAACACTGTATGATTTATGGAATACTTTATTATCTATAGCTTTGTTAGCGTTAGAACTTTAATCGGTGGCTTGACAACCTTTATGTTTGATTTCATTTCAACTTATTTTCGTGCTTATATCCAATTAAGGTTCACGCGCGCTGTCCTGGGCACACACTTATCTGAGATGTCTGTCCAGGGCAGTGGGTTAGTGAGAGAAAAGAGGGTGTAGTTGTCTTACACCTACCCATTGAATTGTTAAAACTCGCTCTTGGTGGGAGCCGGTACCGGGCTGCGAACCTAGTACATACTAGCCTTATGTCCGATGGCTTAACCACGACACCACCGAGGCCAATAAGAACGTTAATCGGTGGTTTACCAACGGTTGGCAACCTGTATGTTTGAGACAAATCGTTTAGAAAATGGATCTTGTCGTTTCCTTGACTTTAGTCGATGAACTGGGAGGAAAAGTATCAAATATGCGACTGAGAATCGATACCTATATATGCCGCGCGGTAACCCAGAGACGCCGGGATCAAAGCTAATGCAAGTATGCTTAGTGCAGACGTGTGTGCAGGAAATTGTGTAGAAGGGGTCTAGATTGGCGAGTGAAGTTTTAGGAGGTCGGGTCATGCTTTGGCAGAAAATATATTGACAAATATATATATATATATATATATATATATATATATATATATATATATATATATATATATATATATATATATATATATATATATATGCTTGGAGCGCACGAGCTATGTTTAGTTTATTTCGTTTAACGACACCACTAGAGCACATTGGTTCATTATCATCGGCTATTGGATTCCAATTTTTTTTTTTTATTATTATTTTTTATTTTTTTATTTTTTAAAAATGATTTATTGTCCCCAGATCACTGGCAATGTTAAGGTTGGGGTACCTTGCATCATTGTCTTACATTGTACAATATTTTCAAATAGTTATACATACGTAGTGCATGCATACATACATACATACATACATACATACATACATACATTTAATTATCCCCTGCGCCAGTGCGTTGATATCTATGTATGTAACAGTCAACCTCGACATACATACAATTTATATATATATATATATATATATATATTCATACATCAATACATACTAGCCAGTGCCAGGTCTGCCCACTGGTTCATGCACGTAAGCGGGATCGATCGCGTAGCTTGTAGGCCCCATGCATATAGTTGAGTTAAAGAGCATCCTTTTTATGGATGCCTCAAAAGCTCAAAAGGTATCGTGATCGTGGCAAGTCTACAAGTTGCGGGCGATTTGGTGCCATAGGTTCGAGTCCCAGCAACGGCATGGGAACATTTGTGAGGCCAGAAAGGATTTAATTATCCCCTGCGCCAGTGCGTTAATATCTATGTAGTCAACCTCGACATACATACAATATATAGATATTCATACATCAATACATACATGCGCGCACGCATATAACATATACCCATACTTCATATATACTTTTAAAGATAACCATACACTATTAATGTATATGTACACCCATAATTATCTGAAATTATTTTGATCTGAGTGTCTAAAAAAAGAAAAGAGAAAAAGCATATAGAAAGAAAGAAGGAAAAGAAAGAAAGAAAGACAAAAAAGACAAAGGGGAGAAAGAAACAATTTGTTTACTGGGGTTCAGGCTAATTAAAAAATAATAAATACAGAGAAGAAGCAGTTACGAGTAGACATGGTAGATAGATGTAAGATTCATAAAAGAGATACATCTAGAGTTGTATTTCAAAACAAGCTAACCCTACCCTCCCCCAAAATCCTAGATCCGCCCTGGGTACATATATTTAACTCTTTTGTATCAATGTATTGTGAAAAACACTACTTTGTCTTACGTTTTGTTGAACATGTCCATCTAACAAAACCATTTTTCTCGATTGCGTGATCTTTGCGGGACCTACTGCAGTTCACGCAAACAAAAACATGAAATAGCGTGACTGTTTGCGTTCCCGCTAAAATGCGCGGTTTTCCTGAAAAGACAGGCAACAGTTGCATGGTGTTAGGGTGCTTGCAAACGCTTGCGTGCTTTTTGTGAAGCTAGTGCACCACGACTGGCATATCAAAGGCCGTGGTATGTACTACCCTGTCTGTGGGATGGTGCATATAAAAGATCCCTTGCTGCTAATCGAAAAGAGTAGCCCATGAAGTGACGACAGCGGGTTTCCTCTCTCAATGTCGGTGTGGTCCTTAACCATATTATGTCTGACGCCATATAGCCGTAAATAAAATGTGTTGAGTGCGTCGTTAAATAAAACATTTCTTTTTTCTTTCTTTGCTTTTTGTGAATAAGAGCCCAGGACTACAAGGTCTGAGTCGCTACCATTTTCTGACGGATTAGTTGATAAGCCACCGATTAAAGTTCTAACGCTTATAAAGCTATATATAATAAAGTATTCCATAAATTAGACAGTGTTGTCTAGCATGCGGTTCAAATGTGACGGTACAGCCAGGCCACGCTGTTCTTTACGTATATATGTTATTTATGCGCGCTACAAGGAATCCGTTTTAATTAATCCTAAAACCGTACATATATTAAACAGTTTATTGCAGCATTCGTAATTTTAGGCTAAATGTGTTTTACATTAGAGCCAGTCTATAGCCATCCAATAAAATAGCTGCTAAAAACAACAAACAAACAAACAAACATACGAACAAACAAACCCAAAATACCAACTAGATGTCTAGATGTCTAGAGAGAGAGAGGAGAGAGAGAGAGAGAACACAGACACGCGGAGAGAGAGAGAGAGAGAGAGAGAGAGAGAGAGAGAGAGAGAGAGAGAGAGAGAGAGAGAGAGAGGAGGAGGACACACACACACACACATGCAATGTGTTTTTAATAAATTAAAGGCGCTCAATCACGGATGGTTGAACTAATTGTTGACCCAACAAATTATTATATGACAATATATAATTTTTATTTGTACCTAAAAGTACTTTATTGAATCATCTACATAACCAGTATATGCCACTTATTATTGATATTTAAAAGAAATAATTAAATTATGTCAACGGTCCATAACTCGGAGAAAAAAAACGATTTACCAAGCTCGTGTAACGAGAACGCTTTTACCGTCCTCTGCGACGTAGGGTAAATAGAAAAAGAAAAAAACAATGAAAATAAGTTATTAAAAATTAATAGAAACATGTACTGAATGATAATAAGCTTATACATTAATTTATTTTAGTGACAGAAGCATGTTAAACGTCGACAATCCCGACTAGTTAGGCCTTTACTTTTATAGGTAAATTTATCGTTAGTCGTGCGCAAAACACTCTAAACATCTGAATCACAAACATCTTCATTGTCCACCTTGTCAAATTCGTTTTATGCAAAATATGCCGTAACAGCTGACTTGGGATAGGAATTATTACATTTTAAAAGAATACTCTGAACTAGACGGTGTTTATATACGATGTGACTATATATACGACGGCCGTGCATATAGCCTCCGCTAACGACAAAAATGTATATAGGCGATTGATCCATATTACCGAACCATCTGGAACAGGAGGTATACATACCAAGTACTGCACGAACAGTGCGTTTTCTGAACAGGGGAGACGGGGGGGGGGGGGGGGGGGGGGGATATGAATCTATGAATAGCGTAATATTGCCCTACAGTACTAACCAAAAATTAATAATAAATAAATATATAAATAAATAAATAAATAAATAAAAATAAAAATTACAAATTATCAGCTGCTGAGGTAGATTATTTGAAAGAGAAACTAACTTCGGACAGTACACAAACTAACAGCAGGGCTTGAACTTAATAATTTTTCTCTGATTGCAATTTTGAGGCTCCTTACATAAAACAAATTAAAGTTAATTTTACCGCAAATAAATATGACTAAAAGGTTATTTTGCTGTATTTAGTCATATTTTAAAAGCGCAAAATTGCAAGGGGCAATAAAACTCAAAATACATATTATATACCAGTAACGCTGAGACCACTCCCGGGTTCCCTCTAAATTTATGTAATGTTTCTGTAACAATCTCACCCACCCACCCCACCGCGACGTTATCTTACCAACATAATACACGTAATAATAATAATAATAATAGTGTATTATTATTATTATTATTAATATTAGTCTACTACTACCTTTTTGGGGTGGAGGAGGCGGTGTTTGATAAAAATGCACGATTAACGTGCATGCACACACGCATAAATGGCAGGCTGAACTTGTCCCTGCACGTGGAACTGGATTCAACTGGGTTAAGTAATAATTAAGTCAACCTTTCGACGGCAAAAACATGCGACAGTAGGCTCCTATACTGTTTTGTTTTGTTTGGGGTTTTTTTTTTTTTTTTTTTTTTTTTTTTTTTTTGGCTTTGGGTTTGTTTTTGTTTTTTGTTGTTGTTGTTGTTTTTTTTTTTTTTTTTTACGCTATACATTAAACCGAATGACCACTTTGCAAATCAGTCAAAATAATTTGCAAACGTTTAACGCAAAAACGACTGGCCACATTTGTGTCGCTGGAAAACATGTTATCCGTTTTCGAACCAATCACTATAGCGTTGTAACCGTCTAGACTCTCTCCCCTGCTAAATTCCATGCACACGCGCCTGATAATAATAATAATAATAATAATAATAATAATAATAATAAATGGTGAGTTCAGGTTCCCACCGTTTATTATTTTATTTCAGCGTATTCGCAGTTATTTTCGTCAGGAAATAAATAAAACATTAAATTATTTTATTATATAGCCGGCCCTCATTTGCCAAATCTCTATACACGGCGGTCTTGTATATTAAAATTCTAAAATTCATTATACAGTTCTCGTATATACAGCCTCATCATTACGAGTCTGTTTTGCCGTATTTTAAGACTTTTCACACGAAGACTTTCAAATTTTAAAAATGAAGCGTGTCACGGAATTCCTCGATCGTAGTTCAATTAAAATGTTTTGGATCATACAATAACTAGGTTTTGTATTCCAAATGAGTGTAATTTCCATTTATAATCCATATTTAGAGAAATAAGGACCACCAAATCCGTGATTGAGCGCCTTTAAGGTCCAAATTTCCTGGTCATTTAATGGATACGCAAGTTCTAATCCAGACTATTTTAACACGCTCTCGCCAATGTATTTTGAATACGATGATGTCAAAATATCCTGGCCGTTTTAATAAATACCATCAGCACATTATTAATTAGCCTCCGCCCCTACCAAACCTATTGACACGAATTAATATGTTACTGACACCTTCAGATGATGACATCTTTGGATGCCTATAAATATGAAACAAATTCAGTTTACTTTTGTCCATCCACCTCATCTGAATAAACTGATATCGAAATATCCTGGCCGTTTGAAAACGGCCTTCCTGACGTAGCCCAGTGGTAAAGTGCTCGCTTGATGCGCGCTCGGTCTGAGATCGATACCCGTCGCTGAGCCCATTGGGCTATTTCTCGTTCCAGTCATTGCACCATCACTGGTATATCTAATTCCGTGGTATGTGGTATCCTGTATGTGGGATGGTGCATATGAAAGATCCCTTGCTACTGATGGAAAATGTAGCGACTTTCCTCTCTAAAACTATGTGTCAAAATTACCACACGTTAGACATCCAGTATAGTGTAGGGGCATATGTAGCTCAAATAGGTCCCGTGGGAATTTCATGTTAATGTCTGGAACCAGTGATATTTATAATCATTATTGTATACAGATTCAGCAAAAATATGATTTCCATTTTTTTCTGATGAATACCAAGGTCATTTTGAAGTCACTACTACAATTTTGTTCATGGCGCTAAGTGAAATAAGGTGTCACTGTATAATGTTTTTAATATTTTGCCATGTAGCATATTAAAAGAAAGCACACCATCTAAATTATATTAAAACATGAATAAATGTTTATATTGTTGTTGTTAGGGGCGGATATAGGAATTTGAAAACGAAAGGGGGGGGGGGGGGAGAGGGGAGTCAAAATGTCAATAGTGTAGTGCTGCAACGATAAACCGGTATACCGGTATACCGCGATAATTGATCAGCTCGATACGAACCGCGGTACAGTTTTGCGTACCGCGATTTGAAATAGGCAAACAAACAAACAAAAACCACATTTTATTAATTGGTGATGACAGGAAATGTAACAATCACGTCAAGCGTAGTCGGCTTACTTGTTGGCATACGAAGTGATAGGTCGGTTATACTTGGTTCTAACTTCTAAACAAAACGGTCAAAAGTCCAGTGAAAATAACCAGTTAACGATAATTACAAATAAATGTTTTGTTACTTACACATTATCATTCGTTGTTCATTTACGTTGGAATACGGCTACGGCTACGGCTACGGCTACGGCTATCATCTTCAAAGAAATAAACCAACAAATGAGAATCACACTTCGCTGTTTTTCACTGAACTCGGAATACTTCGGCCGATCGTTCAAAATACCTCGACTAATAACCTCGGCTCTGGTTCGGTCGATCTGGCGAAACATTGTGACTCAATATGATGATGATGATGATGATGACAACTAGTTTAACGTGCCCATATACCACTAGGGTTTCGAACACGCCCATCCCGAGTCCGACCTCCGATAAGATCGATAGCCCGACTCTGGATGGAGGGGGGGGGGGGGGGGGGGGGGGGGGGAGGGAGAATGGGCAGAATTTTGAAAATAGCAATTAGTAAAAAATTTAATAGAATAAATAAAAAAAATAAAAAGGTTACAAGCCAAAAATAAAAAGAATTGACTGCTCGGCCGAATATTTACATAATTTGGAGCATTTTAGAAGGACAGCCCAAAACTAAATAAGAGGAAGAAGAGAGGATCGGACTATTTAATAATATTAAAAAAAAAAGAAGTAATTTCGACATAAAATTTTGAACGCAGATCTAAAAGTTTAAAGTCCGATCGATATGTCCACGCGAGTGGCCTCGTTAAGGCCGTTTGGGTGCACAGCTTAAAGGGACGAGATGGGTTGCATCCCGTGAAAAAAAACCCCCTAGATTGACAGTCGATAGACGTTGAAGGTTTAGTGCTGTGCTGAAATAGATCTTGAGAAGCCGGATCCGTCTGAACGAGAGAGTATCAGACTAGGGTATAGTCCAGTCGTCATGGGTTGGTATAGTGGTGCGGACGGGCCCGACTCCGGAGGATACGAGATGGTATCACTATAAAGCAAGGTAAAGTCTAGAAAAAGAGTAGTAGGGGCCGACCCCGCTTCCTATTTCTTCTTAGAGTGGGGCGGTCAATCTTCCAGTGCTGCTAGGACAGGCTCGGACATGTAGAGACTAAACGCGAACAACCGTGGCGTTCTGCAGAATGGCCGTCATACAAGTCACGAAAAAACCCGTCGACAGTCAGACGGAAAAATTACGTGGAGGCAAGGAATCTCGCTAAAAAAGAATCCATCCAGGTGGTGCAGACTGTCGAAACGAGAAGCGTTCCAGCGTTCAATCAGTTCCAATGGCCGCATACATCCCAGTAGTAAACTTCATTTCGCTGACAAAAACAACGAAATGAAGGACCCCCCAAGTCGAGCACACGAAAGCACGTGCAGTGTGCACAAGCGAAACAAACACGTCTTACCGCGTGGAGCTCCAGACTGGGAATGGTGACTCAATACGTACATTTCCGTGTTAAGCGAGCAGCAACGGAAAAGCCCGATAGTAAGGATTTCCGAATGTGACAATTTATGAATAGTTT